>NC_089776.1:5023706-5283706 GCF_040412425.1 Macrobrachium rosenbergii
CATGAAGAAAGAAACCCCTAAGAACATTCTTAGTTTGCCTTATTTTACTGGTTTTGAAAATATAAAATCATTGTTAAAACCTTTCAATGTAAACCTCGTTTTTTCTTATAATAACACACTCAAAAGAATGTTAATAAAAAATAGCCCTAAAGAAAACAACAACATAATATATAAAATTCCATGTTTGGATTGCCCCTCTTTTTATATTGGCCAATCTACCAAAGATTTAGATGTACGTATTAAGCAACATAAATATTCAGTCAAAACTGGACAAGCATCCAATGCTATATGCATTCATTTAAGTGAAAACTCTCACAGGATAAATTGGACTGAAAGTTCAGTGATTGCCAGATCGAAAGATTTCTCTTCAAGAAATCTATTGGAGTCCACTATTGTCCAGCTTATTTCCAGTTGTATTTTAATCTTAGCCCTGGCATGTATTATTTGGACCCATGCATTAGAAAAATGTTCAAGAAGGACCTAAAAGATAAAATCACTGACTTAATTACAAGTTAGCTACTTGATATATATTTTCTATATATCCGTATGTTTAATATAATTTTTATTTGTAAAAATGTACATCTTGCAAAAAAGTTATTATTGTTTTAAAAAAAGAGAATTATTGTGTTGTACTAAAAAATTTTTAGGTGGTCAGTCACGAACCTGTATAATCCTTTAATTGTCCTGTCCCTGCTCCTGAACGGTTGATCCTAATCCTTTGTAAAACATTTTAAATATTTAATCCTGTTTTGACAGTTCTACTAATTCTTCAATTGTGTTGGATTCCAGGTACATATGTTTCCTTTATAATCCCATCTGTCATTTATATGATCCTTCTTTGTAAACATACTTTTATATTTCTTCAGTCTGCTAAGTAAAAGGACCTAGCGTCGAAAGGAAAGGCCTCCAGCACTCCAGTGTTTCCGTTTCATTATATGGATTTTATCTTTATATATATACCCATATATATATATATATTTTATATATATATATATATATATATATATATATATATATATATATATATATATATATATATATATATATATACAGATGCAATATATATATATATAATATATATATTTATCGGTACAAAGTTTTTCATAACATAAATCCACAAATATATGCTATCAATATACTGTTTTCTCCATAACCTATAAAAAATAGTAGGCTATATGCTATCACAGCAAAATTTTTTTCATAAATTATAAAAATAAATGCCTTAATGAGGTTAGGCCAGGACATGGTATTCTAGGAAAGGTTTGTTCCCATCGTTTTACACTCACCCTACAGTTTTCTTCATAGCCTATAAAAGTATATGCTATCAATATAAAGTTTATAAATAACCTATATACGCTACCACTGTACATGTTTTCCGTTCAGATATTGGAGAGGCAAATACACAAACATCTGAGAGGATAAAGTAAACAAACACTGAACAACCAAGCCTACACAAGTCACGAATCTGACGACAACTCACTGCAGTAAAGTCAAGCATTGTTTTCTAATATAATCATTAATATTATGAAAAATAGTAATCAATAATTAGAATATCACTAATGCAGGGAAAACAAATCCCTTACTTAGATATGGGCGTTCTGGTGTCGTTGCTATCCCAGCAGACGTCGAGACAATTCCCGTTTCCTTCGTCCCTCTCTTGTAACAAACTTACGCGACGCAATCGTTCAAATTTCTCCCTCATAAGGCTGGTACTTTTCTTGCTTACGGCAATGGAATTGCGTGAATGCACTACACGGTAAGAAAATCCGAAAAGGAAATGCGTCACAGAGCACTGGGATATCACTTGAACAAGATACATTTACTACACACAAATGAGATGGTTTATTGTTTGGAACTGTTACCTACTTATATAATTTCATATTTCCGAAAATATGCAGTAAAAATATGTCAAGAAGCATAAAATATTATATGTATGCTCTTTAGCATGGTACAACTGTGATAACGAGTTCAAAATATCCAGATACATAGATATACTGTATATTTACTTTTTTATATTTTGTTTGATATTTTTTTAGAGAACGAACAAGCTCTTATCGTAGAAAATGGGTAGTTTTAGTAGGATACTGAAGTAAATTTCTTGCTTTCCACTATCCAGAATTGGCAAGTCATAGACTACAGACATTGTGCGACAATTTGTCGCACAATGTCGCTCACAGGGCGATATGGCAGGGCGATATCGAGATACATAGATACATATTTACTCAGATATTATATTTTTTGAGAGAGAGAGAGAGACTTTTTAACGTAGATAATGTGTATTTTAGTAGGAAAATAAAGTACATTTCTCAATTCCACCTAAAAAGTCATACAGAATATTTGCGAAAATTTTTCGCTCAATGCCGCTCAAATGCCAGTAAATGCGGTGAAAAAAATGTAAAAAACCCACTTAAAAAAAATTTTAGCAATAATATTTCAGGACATGTTTATTTAGACATATACCAGTCCAAAACGGTAAAAAACTAAAAACCGATAATTCCTCGAAATTCGGCGATCGGCGCACCCCTTTAGCAAACAACCAACAGCAGGTGAGCACTCTGGTATTTTTACGTTTTAAACAAACAACCAACAGCAGGTGAGCACTCTGGTATTTTTACTTTTTAAACAAACAACCAACAGCAGGTGAGCACTCTGGTATTTTTACATTTTAAACAAACAACCAACAGCAGGTGAGCACTCTGGTATTTTTACTTTTTAAACAAACAACCAACAGCTGGTAAACATTCTCTGGTATTTTTACGTTTTAAACAAACAACCAACAGCAGGTGAACATTCTCTGGCATTTTTTACTTAAACAAGGGTGATTGAATTCTTTGGTATTGATTTTTTTTTACTGATTAAATAACAATACTATTTTTGAGCGTTAGCAATCCAGTCCTTCACATTTCTCAGATGTCTACGCCCTCCCGAAGGTTCTGGGCTATCCATAATAATCACAAAATTAGCAGAGGAATTGCCGAAAAACACGAAGAAGACACTTTACACAACCAACCGTCTTGGGTTTAAAGGGACAATGTAGGGAAGGCTCCGCACGGGACACAAGAGCGCCGCTGATTGGCCGAGAGAGCAGCGAAACAGTAAGGCGCGCTCCCATTGGTGAATATTTCCCACTGACTTGTACTTTCAGACGCTCGCCCGGCGCCACTCGCTAGATGCGAATAGATAACTTTACTCGAAGCGATTTTCGACCATTTTGCCGATGTCAGGGAAGAGTTTGTGATGCGTTTTCAGAAATTAGCAGGATTGGACAATACAATACTATACAAAACTCAAAACCGAGAAAAGTGGTGAATACCCTCCTCTGCAACTAACCACCTCACATGTAGTGCAGATATTTGAGGTAAAAAAAGTATACCTTAGTTTAACCAGACCACTGAGCTGATTAGATAGTTGAGGTAAAGATCATATAGGCATCCAGGACACATGTAGTGCAGATATTTTGACGTAAAGATAATTCGGGTATTCAGGACACAGGTAGTGCAGGTATTTGATGCAAAGATAATTCAGGTTTTCAGGACACAGGTAGTGCAGGTATTTGAGATAAAGATAATATAGGCACTCAGGACACAGGTAGTGAAGGTGTTTGAGGCAAATATAGGCATTCAGGACACAGGTAGTGCAGGTGTTTTAGGTAAAGATAATTTAGAAAATCAGGACACCGGTATTGCAGGTATTTGATGTAAAGATGATTCAGGTATTCAGGACACTGGTAGTGCAGGTATTTGAGGTACAGATAATATAGACATTCAGGACACAGGTATTGCAGGTATCTGAGGGGAAGATAAATTCAGGCATTCAGGGCATAGGTAATGCAGGTATTTGTGGATGAAGTGAATATTTCACCAGAGATAATTCATGCTTTTGAAACGATAGTAACACATTTTCAGTGATCGTTGTGGTTTTCAGGTAAGGCAGACGTAATTATGGTCATTCCAGCTTCTCCAAACCGAATGTTTGAATGTTTTCAGGAGAGGGCCCATGGAGTGGATAACTTTGTGCCCTTATTTATTCAGTCCTCATGGAGAATTACAGAAAGCAGTAAAGATGAAGGAGGATTGGAGAAAATTCCCAAGTTTTGCGAAACCCCAGTGAAGAAGCCACTAGAGAATTCCAGAGATAGTCATGGGCAATTTTGAATTCATTTGCCAAGATCGACCCCAGACAAAGAGAAAGCAATCACTTCGCCAGTTATGATGATCGATTTTCATTGACAGGTGGGATTTTCATTCGAATGCAAATATTATTTCATTGCGAAAGGAAGGAGATGCGTGCCATTCTTTTAGTTAGGACGTTAAGAAGTCTATGAAATGGAATTCCAAAATGATCTCGCCACACAAGCGGCAAAACTGGAGCCAGCTTACGCGGGCTCTAACGATATAAAGGAAGGCATACATGAACACTTCATGAGTAAACAATGAGATTTGTTTATATCTTCCAGGGTCAGCAGATCTTCATCAGTTACTTCCTAAAAGACGGTTTGGCTATGATCAGTCTGAACACGGAAGTATTTGGCATTATTTTTGGTGACGAGATCGTTGAACTGCTGCGGCTGCACATGTAGCCTACTAAGCAGGCTCAATGTTGTTGACTAGCACTGAATTCTGATTGGTGAGTCTTCTTGTGAAATTATATAAAAACGGGACTCATTACATTTTTCCCTCCTTTTTGGGGGCCTCTTAATAAGAAACCCTAAATTCCACACTCTCACCGATATTGACCTAATGTTTTGATAGGAGTGGTTCCTTCAAAAATTCCTATAAATAAGAACCGAGATTTATTTTTTATTTATTTATTTATTTATTTATTTTTTTTGCTGAGAGTATCTCATTAATACTTGATCACGGAATGCATATTGAATGCAGGATAGAGGTGAGTATCATTGCTTTCACTAGCGGATCCAGGGTGGGGCACCTGGGCTCGTGCCCCCCATGAAAAATGACAATATAATAATTTTGAAGATTTAGATAATAATAATAATAATAATAATAATAATAATAATAATAATAATAATAATAATAATAATAATAATAATAATAATAATGAGAAATATAAAAATAAGAAAAATTCAAAAAATCTATTATAGAAATAATATACTGTGTGTATATATATATATATATATATATATATATATATATATATATATATATATATATATATATACACACACACACACACATATATATATATATATATGTGTGTGTGTGTGTGTGTGTGTGTGTGTGTGTACGTATAGTATGGGAAATTAGTGGCCTCCCATGAAATTTTCTGGATCTGCTTATCGTTACAAATCACAAGAAAACGGATCCCGGAAGTAAATTGCTTTTCAACGAGTCCTTCTGAATTGTGAAATCTTGTAAAAACGATAAACACCTAAACTCAAATAAAAAACTGAAAAGCGAACCGGCATCGTCTCCACTTAAATACTAAGTCTCCTTGTTATTGCACATAGCCTAGTGGTTCGTCATTTCTGAAAAGAGCTGTAGGGTTTCTGTTACTAACTGTGAAATTTCCACGAACGAACGATGTTCTTTGACCGGTTATAAGATAATGAAGAAGGCAAATCTTGCACTGCAAGTGAAAAATCCCCCGAAACGTCAAAAAATTGGCTCCAGTTTGATGCTGTCAGGCCTCACTGGGTGGGGGCAGAAGGGTTTCCTATTCAGAAAGAGCTCATTTGTGACGTTGCAATTGAACAGAACTTTCATATCTTAACAGAAGCTTCTCTCCAGCGGTGAAAGCGAATTAGAAAAATTAGGGCTATTAGCTTCTCACACCATTTTCTTCCTTTTTTGTGGGGCAAAACTGTAAACTATTTGTGTATAAAGTTATTTTTGTAGTTTTTAGGTAATGAGAAAGTTCAATTGGCGCGTAAAAAAACATTTATAAGATTAGGCTTAATTCAACAAAATTCTCCCGGATGTTCTCTTCATTGTGAACATCATCATCCAAACTCTCCTCACCTGGAGAAAGTCGTCTTGGTATCCGACGGTGTTTCCTGATAATCCACGACAAAAATTAATGGCTAAATGCTCTCCATTATGGATTGCCCGCTGATTTTCATGAAAATCTTCCTGAGGGCCTATTATATTTATTTATAAATCTGCGGACTTTCTAAGGCAAAACAAAATCATGATATCTTTGTCCTCTTAATTCTTACTTCACTGTGGTTCTGAGGTCAAGTCTGGAAGGTAGGACCCTTCGTGTTTATACCCAAGTTCGAGAACTAAGCACCAACAAGGAATATATATGTACAGTATATATATACAAATGTCGTTTGATATCCAATTCACGCTACTCCGAAAATCTCGGAGTAACGTGAATTGATAAACGACATTTTTTAGCTTAATGACCATAATAAATCACGGTGGTGATAAAAAATTCGTATATATATATATATATATATATATATATATATATATATATATATATATATATATATATATATATATATATATATATATATATATGGGACCGAACCCCAGTCTTGCGCGTGAGAGTCCAGGGTATTACAATTCGGACACAAAGCTCATAAAAGGAGTTGGAACTTAAGTACTTACGTACCTAAGGTCTTTCCCGGGCAGGCGACTAAGGCCTAACATACTAGCGAATTTTACCCAACTCCCCAACCCATCAGCGCTCCCTGCCCTGTAAAAACCTTAGGTACATAAGCACTTGAGTTCCAATGCCTTTTATGACCTTTGTGTCCGAATTGCTAATGCTCTGGACTCTCACTTGAAAGACCCGGGTTCGATCCTGTGATAAGGCAGAAATCTATTTCTGTGAAACACGTTTCCATGTGTTCATTTTTCTATGCATATATGAAAAGATGGACATGTAAAGTCATCCGTAAAGTCATTTGCAAAGTCTCATCTGTAAAGTCATCTGTAAAGTCTCTGCTGAGCAGGTTTTCTGTGGAGACGTCCAATTTTCTTTGCCTCTGCAGTTAGTCACCCCCAATGTGCCAGGTCACGTAAATTCATTCATTTAAACTATGTATATATTTGTTTACCTGTGTATCGTATGTTTCTTCTTTCACAGGCATCAAGATTGTATCCAATTTCACTTCTGTCTATTTTCACATTGTAAAGTGTAATCGATCACTGTATTTATTGTTATTTATTATCAACCTCAGGTCACTGAGGCTCCCATTGTATTCCGTGGCTTGAAGCCAGTCTGCCGCTATATAAACCACCTGGATCATGAATAAATTGGCAGTTCTCTTTTACCTGCTTGTTTTTTGCACCTCTTAAAGTGGTGACCCCGGAGTGGTTCCCAAAGCCATTAGCGGACCCATACGGCGACTCAGTCTTGGTTTCAGGAACTTACTCACGCCCTTAGCGGACTAATTACGGCACTGAACCAGCGTTTGGGCATGCTGACACTCGTCAGCAAAATCACCATCGTCATCAGCAGATTCACACGGCGCACTTCTAAATTTCAGTTAACCTCTAACCTCACGGATTCGGATGCCTACCTCCCTCCCATATCACCTGCTCCCGCCCCCGCGCCAAGGCTCTCACTCTCCTCCACACCCCTGCCCACGCCCCGCACTCTCCCCTGCCCGGCGCCCTGCCCGGCAGAACAATCACGGGTCGCCCTGTCCATAAAACTGCCGCCGTTCACGCAGGGGAATCCATCGGCATGGCTGTACAGGGTTGAGAGCCAGTTCAGGCTGGCAGAACTCAACGACGAGGTGCTGCAGGCGGACACAGTACTCAACGCCCTGCTGGAGGAAACCTACAGAAAGCTCGTCCCGTGGGAGTCCGCTGCATGCCCCCTCACCTACTACCTCCTGAAGAAGTCCCTACTCGAGGCATGCTCCCTGCCGGTCGCCGAGCGGGCCGCCCGCGCCCTCGACCTCGCCATCAGCCCGCAGCAGGATCAGAGCATCATGGAGTCATGGGGCATGATTCAAGACCTCCTCACCCTCCCAGACACTGATGGCACCAGAAAACAGAACGAAATAAGCCTGTCGCAGGAGCTCCTCCTTCGTCAGCTCCTCCCGGAGGTTTGGACACAAATCCCTGAGCCCTATGCCATGCTCCTCGACGACCTGATCCGCACGGCGCAGAACCTGACGGACTCCGTGAGGGCAACGAAGTGGGTACCAGCACCTGCAGTACCAGTGAGCACCATCCAGCAGGAGGAAGGCGCAGAACAGGAGGTCAACGTCGTCGCCAGGAGGCACCCAGCGCCTCACAACAGGTGGAATTCTCTGGGGCTTTGCCACTACCACAGGCGGTTTGGCAAGGACGCCTGGAACTGCCTGCCGCCCTGTTCATTCGCCCGTTCAAAAAACGTGGGAGGCTGCCTTGGCAGCAGAAGAACCCAGGGGCCCAGAACCAGTAGGCTTCTATGTCCGCGACACCGTCTCCGGCAGGATGATGCTGGTCGACACAGGGGCCATTAGATCAATCTTCCCGGCATCCAGAGAGGACCTCAAGCGAGAACCGGACCTCTCCTATGGCACCAGGCCCCTGTCGATCTCCATCCTTGGCCAGAGATATACCTGCGACTTCGTCGTCGCGGACGTAAGGACCCCGCTCCTGGGTGCAGATTTCCTTGCCCACTTCGGGCTGGCAGTCAACGTCAGTTGAAGCGCCTCCTCGACACCGACTCCTGCCAGTCCCTCTCGTTGGCAACGGGACCCAAGGCGCCCACCATCTGCTCCGCCGCCCCCCACCAGTACTCACAGCTGCTGACGAAGTTCCCGGACGTTTTCAGGCCCGAGCTCTACCAAGTCCCCGGGGCCCCAGCCAAACATGGCATCTACCATCACATAAAGACAAAGGGGCCCCCTGCACACGCGAGGTTCCAGAGGCTTCCCCCGCGGCGCCTTCAGGAGGCCAAGAACGCATTTGCCGAAATGGAGCGGATGGGAATCTGCAAGAAGGCCTCCAGCCCGTGGGATTCCCCCCTCCACATGGTCCAGAAACCGGACGGCTCCTGGAGACCCTGCAGTGACTACAGGCGGCTTAACCTCGCAATGGAACCTGACCATTACCCCTGCTGAACATGCAGGACCTCACGGCTTCCTTCCACGGGGCCAAAATATTCACTAAGTTGGATCTCTTGAAATCCTATTTTCAGGTACCAGTCGCGCCAGAGGACATACCAAAGACCACCATCATCATGCCTTTCGGGTCCTAGGTGTTCGCCTTCTCCACCTTCGGCCTGAGGAATGCCGGGGCAACTTTCCAGTGGCTCGTGGACAGCATCCTGGGGGACCTGAAGTTCTGCGTCTGCAACGTAGATGATATCCTTATATTTTCCAGGTCCCACAGTGAGCACCAGAAACATATCTGGGCAATCCTGCAGCGCCTACAGGAGAACAGCCTCGTCGTACGTTTTGACAAGTGCACTTTCGGCGTCCAAAAAACCGATTTCCTGGGTCACGAGGTATCCCCGGAGGCCGTCCGCCCGCTCACATCCAAAGTCGCAGCTGTCACCAGGTTCCCCATCCCCACCTCCGTCAAGGCCGTCCAGGAGTTCCTCGGGATGGTGAACTACTACAGGAGGCTCATCCCCGGGGTCGCGCACATCACGGCTCCCCTGACGGAAACTCTGAAAAGCCAACCAAAGTCCTTGTTGTGGGGACCCAGCCAGCAGCAGGCCTTCTCCCTGACGAAGGTCGCCCTCGCCGAGGCAACCGCCTTGGCCCACCAGGATCCCAACGCCCCCCTCCAGCTGACGACAGACGCCAGCAACGTCGCCTGTAGTGCTGTCTTGGAGCAGGTCATCGGCGGCGCCCCCCAGCCCATCGCCTTCTTCGGCAAGAAGTTCAACCCGCAGAGGCCCGCTACAGCACCTTCGACAGGGAACTCTGCGCAGTGTACCGTGCAGTCCGTCACTTCAAGCTCCTCCTGGAGGGCACACCCTTCACAGTCTACACGAACCACCAGCCACTGGTGCACACCTTCACAAAGCAGGGAGACGCATGGTCTTCCAGGCAGCAATGGCATCTCTCGGCCATCGCCGAGTTCACCTGCTCCGTCAAGTACCTCCCCGGCAGGAAGAACCCTGTGGCAGATGCCCTCTCCAGAGTTGAGCTAAACGTGGTGCAGCTCGGGATCAACTACGAAGACCTCGCCAGGGAACAGGCCGCCGACCCAGAAACCCCAGCCTACCGCACCATCACGTCCATGAAGTGGTGGGACGTGCCCCTCGCCCGCGGGGGCCCAGGTCTCCTCTGCAACGTCAGTACCGGCCAGCCCCGCCCCCTGGTGCCAGCCTCCCACCACCGCAGGTATTCGACGTCATCCACGGCCTCTCACACCCCTCCGGCAGGACGACGGCCAAACTGCTGTCAGGGAAATTCATCTGGCACGGAGTGCAGAAGGACGCGAGGACCTGGGCGAGGCAGTGCCTGCAGTGCCAAACCAGCAAGGTGGGACGTCACACCGAGTCTGGGGTAGGCGGTTCCCGCAGCCAGAGCGACGCTTCAACCACATTCACATCGACGTCGTCGGGCCCCTTCCCCCATCAGGTAGGTCCAGATACCTCCTGACGGTGGTAGACCGCTCAACGTGGTGGCCCGAAGCCACGCCAGTGCAAGAAGCCACTGCCAGCCATGTGCCAAGGCCCTGCTCTCCAGTTGGGTCAGCCGCTTCGGCGTCCCAGACCACATCACAACCAACAGGGGTCCCGCCTTCCTGTCCGAGTTGTGGTCTGCCCTGGCTCGGCTGCTGGGGACAACGTATCACCACCACGGCCTACAACCCAGCGGCCAATGGCTTGGTCGAGCAGTTTCACAGGTCCCTGAAGGTGTCCCTTATGGCCCACTGCACCGCTGAGGATTGGACGGTGCCCCGTCCGCAGCTGAGAGAACCTATGGCGAGTCCCTCGTGGTCCCGGGCGAGCTTGTGACAGAGGATCACCACAACCCATCGGTCCAGAGACTTCACGACATAGTCAGCAAGTTTGCCCCCTGCAGGCGGACATACACAGACAGGTCAGCCACCTTCATGCCGCCCGGGCTGGCCTCCACCACCCACGTCTTCGTCAGGGATGACGCCGTCCGCCCGCCACTGACCAGGCCCTACAGGGGACCCTTCCATGTGCTGGAGCGGAACAATAAGGCATTTCTGCTCACACTTCACGGGAGGAACGATTGGGTGTCAATGGACCGGGTCAAGCCCGCCCTCCTGGAGGAGGACACAGATGCCACCACATTGCACCCTCCGCCTGCTCAGCCTTTGCCGCAGCCGGGCCCTCATAAGGGGCGGGCACGCGGCCGCCCCTGAAAAAGCCCACCCACACCCGCAGTCAGGCACCCCCACACAAAGGGCATTTCCCCGCTGTCCTCATGCAGCCGTGGCACCCTTCAGCGCCCCAGCATATATGCTGACTAATCAGATGCCACCCACGTCTTGGGGGAGAGTATTTGTAAAGTCATCTGTAAAGTCATTTGTAAAGTCTCATCTGTAAAGTCATTTGTAGTCTCTGCTGAGCAAGTTTTCTGTGGAGACATCCAATTTTCTTGGCCTCTACAATTAGTCACGCCTAACGTGCCAGGTCACGTAAATTCAATCATTTAAACTATGTATATATTTGTTTACCTGTTATCAATTGTGTATCGTATGTTTCTTCTTTCACAGGCATCAAGATTGTATCCAATTTCAGTTCTGTCTATTTTCACATTGTAAAGTGTACTCAATCGCTGTATTTATTGTTATTTATTATCGACCCCAGGTCACTGAGGCTCCCATTGTATTCCGCGGCTCGACGCCAGTCTGCCGCTATATAAACCACCTGGATCATGAATAAATTGGCAGTTCTCTTTTACCTGCTCGTTTTTTGCACCTCTTAAAGACAAACGGGCATAGCAACCACCCACGAGTGAGAAGGGAGGCTGATTAAGTAAACCCAGTGACAGCATTCTTCGAAGGCATGTGATCCGGTGACCGAACATGTCATGTAACGAATGCTTAGGTGTGCTTTTTCGAATTCAGCAGTGTCCATTCCCTCAAAACGCCCTTGGTTACAGCACACGTGTGCGTGATTGTAAAATCAACAAAATAAACTTCTAGAAGCTTTATCCGACTAAAAATCCGGATATCACTGGGTGACGTATGTTTGTATGTACTATACTGAGGCGTGGTCCCAAGCAGTGATGGGGGCGAAATGGGGGAATCAAAGGTCATTCGGAGACCAGCCAAGACCTTGTAGACAGGTTATCGAAAGTTAGAAACCTGTGTGTGTGTGTGTGTGTGTGTGAAGGCGTTTGATTCTCAACTGTTTATCAAAAGTGCTGGAGGTAAGAAGCACATCTGATTCCTAAATCATAAACTGTCTATTTTTTATGTCTCTTGATTTTGGATAGTGAGGGAGGAATTCCCATCTGTATCTTGATTTTATATATTTTTGCTTACTTCCTTATTATATACTAATTTGGGCTTTCTTCTTTGGAGGGGTGGTAGAGCTTTCGACTGGCACGCTGTTGGCCCAGCGTTCGACTCTCCGAACCGCCAATGAAAAATTAAAGGAATTTATTTCTGGTGATAGAAATTCATTTCTCGTCATAATGTGGTTCGGATTCCACAATAAGTTGTAGGTCCCGTTGCTAGGAAACCAGTTGGTTCTTAGCCACGTAAAAATAAGTCTAATCCTTCGGGCCAGCCCTAGGAGAGCTGTTAATCAGCTCAGTGGTCTGGTTAAACTAAGATATACTTAACTTTTTTGAGCTTTGAGTAACATGGGAAGAATTCCCATTATTTTTGCATTTTTATGTTGTAGAAACTAATGAGAGAATTTCTTTGGGTTCCTCTGATGTTTCGACATGTATAGAGGTCAAGATTGTACTCAGTATATCTAACTGACTTTGACTTGAATTTATGACCTGGGTGTACCATTGAATTGTGACTTTTGCCAGTTCATCTTGTTAAGTTTTTTTAGAGAATAAATTATTTTGGGTATAGCTTGTTTTGTTGAAACCTAGGGTAGGTAGAGAGAGAGAGAGAGAGAGAGAGAGAGAGAGAGAGAGAGAGAGAGAGAAAGAGTGTTAGAGTGTGCTCCGAGGGGAGAAGCCAGTCGAGATCGCTGACTCGTCACTCAGTCCTCTCAACCGAGAAAAAGACGTTCGGGCGAACAGGTAAGTCAACGAAAACTCAAAACTTTCGTTGATAACATACATATTATGTATTATGTATATATATATATATATATATATATATATATATATATATATATATATATATATATATATATATATATATTCAAATTTGCATTGAAATCTCATAGAAGTTTATTCCTACCAGATGTGGAAGCTGAGTCCCAGTGCCTGAATTTCTTGTTTCTTGACGAAGCCTCATCTTTAAACGTTCCAAATGGATAAACTCCAAATGGATCAACTTAGTCAGTGTCTCTGTTGTCAAGAGATGAAGTTGGGATGAAGAAGATGGCTTAGATAGGTCAATCATTTGTTAACATCTTTTCAGTCTCGTTACAATTGTCATTTGATTTATACATAGTAGCGGATAGCATCTTCCTCCAGTAATTCCGTGAAGATATATAAATAATATAGCTCTGTATTCCTCTAGTGTTCCGGCGAGTCTTTTCCTTATTTTCGGCAATCTGATGTCAATATCGACAGACATACCTGAACATGGTCAGCCAGAGCATATCTCATACATGGCATCATGTCGTGGAAATGTTGTTACGAGGCTCTGCGACCTCCAAACAGCAGTTTGATAATTATCTGAGGAAATTTAGCTCCCGCGTGAAAAAGATCTACTGTAATGCAAGTCACGTGGGGAGGACTACACTGGGTTATCCAGACCTGCGTTTCACTCTCATTAGAGCACTTTACAGTTCAGACACACAACCAAGGCTGCAACTATTAGACTTAAGCACATTCAGTTTCACCACACAACTGTTAAAAAAAATACTGGATATGATTCCTGTCTGCTTCAAATGCTAACTGGTTGGTAAGTGTGAAATATGATTGACCTTGCACTGCACAGGTTCATCATGGTTCTTGAAGTGGTATACACACGCACTGAATGTATAAAAGAATGTTGAAATAAGTCTCGTTCAAGCCAAGGATGACCACACTTCAAAATTCATGTCATTTAGATCACTGAATGTAACTTTTGCTAAATAGGAAATGTGGCTTATAGTCACGTCTCGTTTACCTTGAGGGGCAGTGTTTTCACTTGCTTCTATGCTGCTGCTTTTGTGATCTTCCCTGCGACAGTGTACCGGTAGAGTTGCCAGGTGCAGGAAAACATCAGGAATTTCAACGGAGCGATTAACAGATTTGCTCAGTTGCAGGGGCGTCATTTTGGGGTGGGGTGTCAACTGCCCCCTCAAGACTCAACTTGCCCCCAAGACCCGAGTTGCCCCCAAGACCCTGAGTTGCCCCCAAAGCCTCAACTTGCCCCCTCACCCCAAGCCCCAAGAAGTAACAGCATGTTTTCTTTTTAAATGTGCAATCATAAATATATAAAATTTCTCAGAAATATTATGTTTCTTGATCTTTGTCTGTCTACTAGCTACCAGTGATGATGAGATAAAACATATAGTAGTGGAAGTATATAATTTTTGCTGAAATGCCTTGCTCATGTGGCTTCAAAAACACATAAAATAGCTCAAAATAAAAAAAATAAAAACTCAGCTGATTAGGCTCGCTTCGCTGGCCAAACCGTCTTTGCTCCCCTCAAAAAAAATCTTAAATGACGCCCCTGCTCAGTTGGGCTTTTATCGTCTTTGGAGGATCTGATTTTGTTATAATTTCTGTTCCTTGATCTACTAGGTATTCTATGGATGTTGTTGATGTATACGTCATAAGGAAATCACAATTGCAGCCGACACCAGGAAAAATATTAAAAGTCAAGTAGGGTAAGTGTGTGGTTGTTCACCTGAAAAGTAGTTCACCTTTTCAAAGAGCAGAGTTTCTTTACGTTTAGTAGGTTTACATTAATTTTTCATAGCGGTTACAGCTAGAGAGGGAAAAAATCCCGCCTCGAAATCCCAAGGTCTGTGCAGGGAATGCGGTACAGTAGTGCCTGTTTATTTCGGTGACAGCACCATTGTCTGCAGATGTTCCCCGACCGAAGTTCTTTCTCCACTATTTTCCAAAAAGGACTCAAAAGAAAGTCCCAGCCAACATCTTAATTCCCTCTCCCCCGTAGGGGTTAGTGCCATCATTGCACCTCATGCGGTGCACTGTAGGCATTACTTAAGGTTCTTTGCAGCGTGCCTTCGGCCCCTAGTTGCAACCCCTTTCTTTCCTTTTACTGTGCCTCCTTTCATATTCTCTTTCTTCATCTTTACTTTCCACCCTCTCCTAAAAATTGATTCATAGTGCAACTAACTGAGAGGTTTTCCTCCTGTTACACCTTTCAAACCTTCTACTGTCAATTTCCGTTTCAGCGCTGAATGACCTCATAGGTCCCAGTGCTTGGCCTTTGGCTTAAACTCTATATTCAGTTCAATTCAATTCCACATCTTCGCTCTCATGGGCCCAAAAGAGGAAATGGCTTATATATAACGAAATATTGCTTTGGCCTTAAAGCTCACCCGGTAACCATTGTTGCTCATTCTTCCCACCATTCAGTTCCTCAGGAGGGCTTCGCAACTCCTTCCATTCTAAATTATGTTTCTACGCCGAAGGTCAGGGGAAAGTCCCTTTAACGTGAATTCTCTTCTGAAGGATCACAGGTTCTGGATCAGAGAAGAAAGGAAAGAAGGAAATCAGCCTTCATAGCTTTCATAAAGGCTCCGAGGCACTGTAGAGATTTTCACGGGCGTTCATGCTCTTTTGAAACTGATGCTGCAAATATTTCATGGCAGTGATTCCGGCTACAAAGGTCAACTGGCTTAAAAAGTTTCTCTCTGAAGGTACTGGTTTTGTCGTTCAGTTTCATTTTCATTCTCTATCAGTTAAAACTGAACATATCTTCTATTAACTAATAGTTAAGGAAATTCATAGGTTCACCTTTGTTTTACCTCCTCACACTGTCAGTAATTCAGACAGATCCTATGAGTCTCTCTCTCTCTCTCTCTCTCTCTCTCTCTCTCTCTCTCTCTGCCCCACACACGCGCACACACTCACAAAAATTTACGCCCGAATAATGTTATTTAAAGAGTATATACAATGTCGTTTTAAAATCTGGTAAATGAATCATCTCTTTGAAGCTATGCACCTCTTGGACTTGAATTTTCGATTCTATGAATCCCGCTGGGAAAGCAAAGGAAAAATTTTCTTTGCTTATTAACAGCTGTTTTGTCCATTTGCTCTTGACACTTATGAGAATTGCTAAAAATTCTGTCACTATTCTAAAAGACCAAGTTCTAAGACCACTCAGGAAAATATATTACTTGCAAATCCAGTTTTCACTGTGATGGCACGGTAAATGAAGAAGGTACCGTATGTAAGATGTCGAAAAGATATTTTCACGTAGCCTATGTGTTCTATCAGATCTTTAGTCCTTGAAAGTCCCAGATGGATGGAATGTGCGATTTACTTAATCGTCTTTAAATTCAGTCCACGGGACACCGGTTATGTCATATGATGAGAATCAAATTCAAACACCCAAATATCGAATTCCACAAAGTCAAAATATCATTCCCATACCTCTCTACCTTTACATTCAATGGAATGACCATCGTGGATTATAAGAATTCCATAAACAAATTTTCAAGATCAGCATTTCTTTACAATTATTCAAATATCTGTCCATTAAAATTATTACGCATCGGAAAAATAGTTGCAATTCTGTTTCTGCGTAAAATTCCAACTTGCAGGCAAAAGTCTTCTTACGCCGCTGACAGTCGCCTTCGGAACAAGTGACTCGGTATTTCGTCTTCCTGTTGCGCCGTCAAAGAGGACATTTGCTACACTAAATTCGAAATGCAAAAATCAGAACTGAGATTCAACAGTCCAAAATTAAATGATTGGCCTCAGGCGGATATTAGCCTTGTGGGTTTCTGGAGGCAGTAAAAGTGAGTAACATGGGAACCTGGAATTTTGTATAAAAAATAGTTTTGTATATGCATATATATATACATACTGTATATATATACATACATACATACATATGTATAGTGTCCATAAAGTGATGGTGCGATTTAAAATACGTGTAGCTTTGTAACTATACATAATAGAATTAATCAGTAAAAAGGATGCGAAAGCTTGATGTGTCTAGTTTTTCTGCTCCTCTGAAGTTTTATTTATTATTTGTTTTATTAAATATTTTTCACAATTTCTGACACTTCTTTCTCAGAACTGCTGTTGACACATGGCTTCACTAGAAGAAGAAGTAAACTGCATTCGCTGGTTGGCTGAGCTAACATGCACTGTCGCTGTCCAGAGAAGGTTCACAACCCAGTGCAATAGAGAAGCACCACACAGGACTTGCATAGCCAGGTGGATGAAGAAATCTGAGGAAACAGGTTGTGTTAATGATAAAGCACGGACTGGTAGACCATGTGTTGATGAAGGAACCGTAGCATCTGCAGAACAATCCTTCGAGAGAAGTCAGAGAAAGATTCTAAGACGAGCATCTTTGGAGACGAGGCTTTCAAAATCTACTGGGCATAAGATTCTGGGAAAAAAAAAACTTAAAATGAAAGCGTACAGAATCCAAGTGCATCAAATCTACAGCTGCTAGAGTTCCTTCATGAAACATGGTCAGAAAAAGAACATGTTTCCTTCAATTTCTTCATCCACCTAGCTATGCAATTCCTGTGAGGTGCTTCTGTATTGTACTGGGTTGTAAACCTTCTCTGGACAGCGACAGCGCATTTTAGCTCAGCCAACCAAAGAATACAGTTTACTTTCTCTTCTAGTGAAGCCATGAGTCAACAGCAGTTCTGAAAAGTCATTTTTTAGTTTCAGAAATTGTGAGAAATATTTGATAACACAAATAATAAATAAAACTTCAAAAGAACAGGAAAAACTAAACACATCAAGCTTTCTTATCCTTTTTACATATTAATTCTATCTTGTATAATTAAGGACACTATATATATGTATGTATATATATATATATATATATATATATATATATATATATATATATATAGAGAGAGAGAGAGAGAGAGAGAGAGAGAGAGAGAGAGAGAGAAAGAGAGAGAGAGCTAGTTCTCGACATGCACATGCCTAAAAAAGTTTGCTGGAGAAAAATAACTTCTGGTGCTTATATGTATATATATACTGTATATATATATATATATATATATATATATATATATATATATATATATATATATATATATATATATATCATTACCATCAGTTCAGTGGTTATCAACGTTTTTCAGAGAAGCAACAATGCCAGACTGTGACAAATCACCTGTTGCTTTCGCTGGAAAAGTTTCTACAAGAGAATTTAAATGAAACTGTAAGCTTGGTTTGTCGCTTCAGAAGTCAGATGTTCGAGGCTACCTGAAGAAAATGATTAATAAGGATTTATCGTAAGGAATTGGCAGAGATGACACGGACCTACGCTCCATAATTACCTGGTCCTTTGCAGATCTTTCCTCGTGTTTGTGCAAAACATCTGCGTGCTTTTCTCGATTCGTATGAGGAGGGCCACTGGCATCGCTGACTATATAAACAATATTTTAAATATATACACACACATATATATATATATATATATATATATATATATATATATATATATATATATATATATGTGTGTGTGTGTGTGTGTGTGTGTGTGTGTGTGTGTGTGTGTGTGTGTGTGTGTGTGTGTGTGTGTGTAGATAAACTTGCAAACAAGAATATATGCGTATACTGTGTTATATAACCCTATAGAAGAAGATTTTATGCATAAAAAAACCAGAATTCCTGGCCTACCAGTGTATATATTGTACACGAGTCTACAAATAAACAGGCAGTTTTAAATTTGTATAATGGAAAACTCTGAAGGAAGAATGTTCGAGTCTTCACCCATTCATTTCCTGAGAGTCAACGGAAACCATCCTGTCTTTGGTACCTACCCCAAGATGATGCTGTTGATTTGATTATGCAATTATCCTACATGAGGTAGATCTCCGGATATCGGGAATCTCCGGAGGCGCAGATCTACAGACTTCACCGCCCGATTAGGTGGACGAGATTAAAACAGAATTTGATAGGATCTAATGTTCCTATTCATCTTATCTTCACTTTTACGAGCTTGTTTGCTGTCGTTTTTCTTGTCATTTCATTGGCGAGATTCTAAGCACTGATTTTTTCACTCACTTCCTGCGATTTCTGTTGCTATTTTTGCGTGAACCTGTTTGCAAGGGGCACAGCAACTCAAGATCCCTAAAAGCAACTTAATCAATGGGCTAATAATTAACCTTACTAAAAAGAAGCTCCCGTATCACAACTGTCGTTTAGTGGTTCTTTTCGTTTTGGTTGTTCATCTGCTTTCAGTCACGAAACGACTAAATTGAAATTTTCAATGAAACTACAGATCTCTCACTACAATGTACAGTACACTTGAATGAAAGTGATGAGGATGATCTATTGCTCATTTCTTTGCGGCATCGGGAAACCCAGGAGCTTTCCTTTTTTCTGCTGGCGTGCGATGTGCATAACGTGTCACTTTTCTTTCACACATGCACTTGGCCTTTGCAGTGATCCATCTGCTTGAAAGCAGCGAATTTATTATACGGTGTTTGTGTTACTGTTTGCATACCTCTCTAGTCTAACCCATCGATTCTCTGGTGTTCGTTTCGCGTTCACTTCTCTTCTTTGTTTTGTTAATAGGAAAATATATTATGTTCGAGACGCACGAAAATAGGGGAAGAGAGTGTCTCCGAAACGCGATGTTGTGGCCCGTACAGGTACAGCAGCAGCTGTCTGCTCCGAGGGTTGACAGTCAATTATTCAGACCGCGTGAAATTCTCGGATCAATATGCTCCGCGGGAGTGTGAGGTATCATGTGGTTTATTTGAGTCATTCAAGACAAAAACACCTGTCTTCTTCTTTATTCACTTCTTACCGAAGTTTTTTTACCTAGAGGACTTTTTTTAGTCCTGTGACAAAAAGAAAGAGGCACCAATAGGAACAGATAATATTGATGACCATAACGACTATACTGCGACATCAAGCCCTTGAACCAATATCAAATATAATGAGGGTCCGTTTTAAAGGGAAAAAGAAATAACATGGGAGGAGAGGCGGGGCGGCGCTCGTGTTTCACAGGGGACAACCACGGCAATGCTTGCGTGTATCGTATAACCTCATATTGTTGTAACATCGTGTTCCATGGAGGCGGCAGATGAGGAAAGAGAAGGGTACGAGAAGGCGGAGAGAACTGAGGAATAGCAGGAGAACGGTCTCGCCTTCCCAAGCAGCAACATGGTGCCGATAACGCCCTTGTCACTGGTATTTTCTCCGACCCCTTCGTCCATCGTCTGGGAACACTTCTCACCTTTCTCTCGCTTTCTGTCTCCTCTGGGTGGAAAGGGCGTCCTCGACAGAATGAAGACGAACACGCAGCCCACACTGCTCTCTTATCAAACGAAAACTGTGTGAGAAATAAAACACAAAGGAGGAACTGGCGGCACACCCGTGCGATCAGTAAGGCCCTGTGTGGCAACCTGTTAAAAGGACTGATTGCCTACCTCTTCCCCCAGACCAGCTCTCGAGTTCTCTCTCTCACACACGCACATACTCACGCTGCCTAGTTGCGCTCTCTCTCTCTCTCTCTCTCTCTCTCTCTCTCTCTCTCTCTCTCTCTCTCTCTCTCTAACACTTGCCAATACGTCTGTTTTGCCAGTTATTCATATGATGAATAAATGTAAGTTTGTTATTTAATGCCAGCGCGCGGCGAGAAATACTTTTTAGGTTCAACCGCTGAGCGATGTTATACCAGTTAAGTATTATATAATTATATGACTTTCCTCCTATCTAATTGCCTAAGTTTTTCTGGTAGGTATGGATACACAAACGCTCCCTTATTATAGATAGATAGATAGATAGATAGATATCTTCAGTGTCAACATCATCGCCTCCAAAGCCGCATAATGTGAAGATCCTCTGTGAAACTCCGCTGCTCATATGACTCCTGTGCTGTAACTTCCACAAATCTCCACTTATTTCCAGCCTCCATTCTCACAGTTGTCATCCAGGTAGGTCTGGGTCCTCCATTTCTTCTGGTGTCCTCCTCCTCCTCCTCCTCCCGCCCCCTCTCAGCTGACACTATCTGCCATGGTTGTGTAAAGGACCTGTCTAAGCCATCTCCATCTCCCTTTTATCATTATCTCATCCTATACGGTAGGGAACCTACGTAATATCTCTTATGGTATCTTTTGTAAGTCTGTCTTGCCATCTGACTTCTAATATTCTTATTAGAGATTTAATCTCAAAACGACACAGTCTTTTTTAGGTATAGCGTATTTTCATGCTGTGATTAACGCTCGTGCTGCAAAGAAGATCGCAATAGACTTATGTATAACTATACGTTCGCATGCAATTCCAGTCTGTTCTATTTCCCGTCTTACTGAGCTTGCCTAATGTTTGGTTTTCAGTTTTTCAGTGTTTTACTAAATTCCAACTCAGAATATTTACTGGATATCATTGTCCCTAAACATTTGAAAGATTCAACACCATTAACCCTTCCCCCATCTAATGTCATCTCATCCCTTTCTGCATACTCTGTCCTCGTTACTTCTGCTTGTCTAAGATTTATTTCTGAGTCCTATCTCTCTAGATATGCGAGGCATTCTACTGAGCAAGGTTTGTCAATCTATCGCTGATGAAAACACATCATCATCTGAATATTCTAAGTCTGTCACCCTGGTATCGTTACTCTCCCCAAACCTTCTCTTCCACCTCAAAACCAATTTTTCAAGATAACATCTGAGAAGGCAAACAGCAAAGGCAAAATAACATTCCCGTTATAGCACCCAATTACTCGCTGCAAATTCACTTAGCAAGGCCCCATCAACATTAACTTTGCACTGGCACTGGCAAAGGCTTCCTCTCTCCTAAGCAGCAAAAGCCACCAGAAGGGATTTTTTCATTTCAGAAACTGCTTCACAATAAATCTTAACAAAAATATTTGAACTCTGTAACTCTGCCTTTTTCTTATACCAGCTCGTTCATTCCTAGCTTCTTATATTGTTTTTGAAGGTGCAAGTATATCTCGATATTCAATAACAAAAGCCTCTTAATATTCATCTTCAAGAATCTTTACTCTTTTAAACCTAGTTACTCTTTTGTTGTTGGGCGCCGATATTTTCAGTTTATCGTGACAATAGCAGATTGGTGATCAGTGCCGACATCTTCTTATTTGCAGCTCCTAACATTCCTCAGAGTTCTTTTTCTCTCTCGGGTCATGGCTGTACGATCTGATAGGTTTCTGTGGTTGTCATCTGGAGACGTTCCAGCCTACTTGTGAATGTCTTTCTGTTACACTGTCATTCACAAATAGTTAAGAAGTCCACATCTATCTATTTACTTCCTCGTCTACCTGTCCTGTCTTTCCAGTCTGATTAAGGATTCTTACATTGCAATTTCTCATTTCTAGTTTATTCTTAATATTAAACCATGAGATTCTTAGCACCCCGCCTCCCCCCACCCTCCCCATGCTCTGGACTGGGGACCATTTCTAAACTGTGCCCATCCATTGAAGGGACAGATCTCATGGAGAAGTAAGTAGCTAAAAATACTAAAGGATAGCCAGTTCTTTGTGGCACGCCAATCATGGCTGCCGGAGGCCAGTGACCCATGACGCTGCCTACTTTGAACAAAGGTCATCTACCAGGCATCCACAGTTGACGACAGCAGGGAGACAGAGCCTTAGTGCTATTCATCATGCCATTGCCAATGACTTCTGGTGGTTATCCTGACCAAGGACGCAATCTTCGATGATGGATCCGGCCTTGACCTTGTGAAACTACAATGCAGAGGGTGCTCGTAGCCTGAGCTCAGGACCCTAGTCCAGGTGTATGCTTTATGCACTGTGTAAAGGAAAGGGTAAGCAGGGAACATTTTCATTTCATGAAGTGATTTCAGATTTACATCAAATGCAGATGCCAGTCGCTTTCTTGTTTATATTGTATTCGAAGATCCATGTGTGAAATTTGAATACAAGCATTTCCTCATTGTAGCTCAACTCGAAATCTTCTCATATATTCATCGTTCTATTATGCTGGGGACATACTAATTCCTCACTTTTTTCTTCGCCACGGGTCACAGTCACTTCAGCATACTTTATATATTTCTTCTTTTCATTCGTCCAAGCCCTTATGTCATTCCATTCTGTTGTTTTTTACACACCTATACTTTCATCAAAGCAGCAGAAAAAAGACCAGTCGACAACATTTCCCTTCCTTGGTACTTTTCCGTCTCCGCAATACCATTTGCCCCTTGACTGCATTTGTACATTCCATTTTTTTATTATTGTTTCATTGTCTTGTCAATAATCTCTCTCTCTCTCTCTCTCTCTCTCTCTCTCTCTCTCTCTCTCTCTCTCTCTCTCTAATATACAGTAGATATATATATATATATATATATATATATATATATATATATATATAAATATATATATATATGTATATATATATATATATATATATATATATATATATATATATATATATATATATATATATATATATATATATATATATATATATATATCGAGCAATTAACACAGCTGGAAAGTTTTTCCTTTCTTACATGGTTTATGTACGCAATTAAGTAGCGTGATTTTCTTTTTTGAAGTCTGAGCGTGTCCCAGGGATCAAGTGGAGATTCAGATCCATCACCAAAACCCAGTGGGTTTTTTCTCTTCTACGCGCCGTAAATATTATAAAAGACTGAGTAATCAGTCTGGGAGCAAGCGTAGAAACCATAAACATGGGCGCGTCTAAGGAAACTGTACAGATTCGTAACCTAACAAGAATTTAAAGGCAAATCAGACATAATACTCATCGACTGACAAACCCTCTTCTAGCAGGCAAATAAAGGCTTGGAAAAGGCCAATGGAGGAAAATTTCAAAGATATGACGACGTGCTTCATTATTAACATGGACACGTGTGCCCTGCGATGTGGATATCAGTCGTTCCACTTTCATCTTGAGAGTATTGCCCTCCATCACAAATCTTCATTTCTGTCACTAATTAAATTGAAGAATGACATTTCATTCTCTCTCTCTCACACACACACACACACACTCACACACACACACATATATATATATACAGAATATGTATATATATATATATATATATATATATATATATATATATATATATATATATATATATATATATATATATATATATATATATATATATATATATATATATATATATATATATATATATATATATATATATATATATATATATATATATATATATATATATATATATATATATATATATATATATATATATATATATATATATATATATATATATATATATATATATATATATATATATATATATATATATGCATATGGTGTTTTGAAATTAGAGCCCCCCCTCCACACAACAAATGGAAAGTTATGAAGTTTTCTGCTAAGCCTATCTCCAAGTACATTATTTTAAGTTTCTATTGAGCTATTTTTCATTTTACATTTCTTGTATTTTCAGGCTGAGTGACAGAGTTAGATACAGCCATGCCTAACGACTCGGAAGAAATCAGATGGATTGACCGAATCCGGGCTATAACCTTCAGAGAGGCCAGGGATGCTGGCTCATCCTTCATTTCACGTTCCTGGACAGCTAAATACATTAAAAGAGATGAATCCTTTGTTAAAAGAAACTGGAACAAAAATCCATATGACTGTCATCGCCAAAAGAGTGAGAGTCTTGGAAGGCCTGAAGTCCTTTCTCAGGAGTTAAAAGAGATCATAGCTGAGGCAGTGGGTAGACCAAGAACGTCTTTACGTAAATTGGCGCCTGAACTAGAAACAAAAAGGGGAAAGAAGAGAAGTTATAGTGCTGTATATCATGAGTTGAGAAAATCTGGTATCAAGCCATTTCATGTTATCGGCAAGCCCAACATCACTCAGCAACAGAGAAGACCTTGCATGGTTTTGTGCTTCATTTCTTAAAGATTGGGATGAAGCTGACTTTCTCCATGTTGCCGCATCAGATGAATTCTTCATTTACACAGTCAGGAAGCCAAATCATAAAAATGACATCATTTGGACTCCAAAGTTGGATGATATCAGCGATGACGTGCGCTATCGCCAAGTTGTGAAATTTCCTGAATGTTTGGGAATTTTTCTGTTTCACAGCCAAATGGTTAATGTGGATCATCAAAGAAAAAGGACAGTCATGGAATGGCGAATACTTCAGAAAAACTGTGCTTACTGGTGGAGTATTTCCTTTCCTCAAAGATCCTGAAAATGTGTTATCTGCTGAAGAAGTCATATTTTTGCATGATAAGGCACCATGTTTCAAGGCTCTTCAGACACAGGAGCTGCTTCGAAACAGTGGTGTTGATTTCTTCTCATCAAGTGAATTTCCAGGTAGCTCCCCTGACCTTAATGTGTGTGAAAACATTGGTAGTATCTTAAAGGTTCGTGTTGAAGTGCGCACAGTGAGCTATGATGGTATACCAAGCCTCGACGACCTGCGGAGAGAGGTGACCGAAGTGCTCAGGGAAATGGAGTTTGAGTCTCAGCTTTTTTGTGATTTGCTGAAATCATACCCCTCAAGAATGCAGGCTGTGGTACAGGCAGATGGAGGTCACACAAAATGTTAAATACTCAGAGAGAAACTTAAATACCTGTTCTGAATTACTTTGGTTTTGTCCATATCAATTTTAGTTTATGCTGTCGAGGGATCTTTAATTTCTTTTTTGCACATATTTTTTACCATAACTTCTAGATATATATTATATATATATATATATATATATATATATATATATATATATATATATATATATATATATATATATATATATATATATATATATATATATATATATATATATATATATATATATATATGATTATCATCACTTTTGTACGTGATTCATTTATCACATATTACCACAGGTGAAAAATAAGAAACTGGTCAGGACCTACACCCTGTTTCTTATTTTTCACCTGTGTAATAATGAGTATATATATATATATATATATATATATATATATATATATATATATATATATATATGTGTATGTGTGTGTGTGTGTGTGTGTGTGTGTTCCTTTCTCTGTACCCGTAAACATGCATCCACTTACTCATTATCTCACGCTCCTGTTTGCTGCTCTCACTAATTCTCGCTCCTCCCTCAGAAACTGTTGCAGTCCATTGCCATATCGTTTGTGATTTTCATTCTCTTCATCCTCCTCTGAGGTAGCACTTACCATGCCTATGCTCTTCAAATGTGAAGCGGAGCAATCCTTACACGAAAACACTTTCAAATGGCGCGCCGTTTATTCTACCCTCCAAATATCTTCTGTAGTCATCGGAGGAGATTCTATCCCGCTGACGACAACTTCCTTCTTCATTGCTTCTCCTAATCATTCATTTCTCATTTTCTTCATAAATTGGCCTCAGTTTCTGAAGCCTTTACCCAAAAGTAAGAATACTCACCCGTCATTACATCCGTTGCCACTTCCATGAATCTTTTCTTTTCATTATAATGCTTTGTATTATTTGCATTTTTCAGAGTGCATTCACTCCTCTTCTCTTGTGTAGTTACTTTACTGTCAGAGTATTACCTCCGAAATGGCGTCTTCCAGATTCTTCCTCGTACTACAGTATTATCACCTCATGACCTCTCGTTACAGTCCCATCTTGACTCTCTCCGTCTCTTCTCCGAGCGAAACCCCTTCCAGAGCTTGCTCTGCGCTTCTTTGTCGGGCGAGAACTCTGCAAAAACTCTTGTCATCCACGAACACAGCAAATGACCTCTATTCCAAGCATTATCAATGATCTGATTTGAAGATTTGGGTATCAACAGATTTAATGCTTATCCTCTCTCTCTCTCTCTCTCTCTCTCTCTCTCTCTCTCTCTCTCTCTCTCTCTCTCTCTCTCTCTCTCTCTCTGTGTGTGTGTGTGTGTGTGTGTGAAAGAGCCACCGAACACAACACTTAGCTAAAGTGGCGATATTGCTGGCCACATTGGCCTTCCCCTGAGCCTTGAACACTTTGTAGAAGTCAAGTCTTTCGAAATGAAAGGGAAGCGGGGTTATGACAGAAGCCAAATTGTTTTGTTCATCTAGTAAACACACGTAAGAGTTTCTCAGCCCTTCGAGTGCAGTGTAAAGGTCTCAAGTTCGAAAGTCTCGAGGCAAGACTTTATTAAAGGAATGCTATATGGAGCCTGGCAAAGCAGAATAGAATCTAGCCGTGGAGAGGATCTTAGATCGCCTGTTAACAGAAGAGGTGTAATCAAAATCAAGAAAATCATAAGCAAAATAGGAACAGATTGTCACCGAACTGACCAAGTGTGACTCCGACTTCTGAATATAAGAGATAAGTTGTCCTAGCGGGTGTCCATGGCAAAAAAAAAAAAAAAAAAAAATCGTTTCATAAAATATTGGAATTGCGTCTTTGCTTTTTCCCGTCGAAATGTTGAGCACCCCTCGTGGCGCATGATGATTGCCCGCCCGGTCAGCATCTTAATTTGAACTTCTGTTCGTGACTTTTTTTTCACAAGCTATTGTTTAAAACATTGAATCTGACGACTTTTCCCAAATCACTTCGTGAAATTTAATTGAATACAGAATAGTCAATATTATATATCAACTCTTCAGTTTTACAATGAATGACCATCATATCGTTAGCAGAGATATTGTGTCGACGGAGACTATTCTACAAAAAACTTGGTACGATGAATTAATGAAAAGACATTTCTATTTACTCTTGATATCAAATATTTTTTACTTGTTTCCCCTCTTTCGTCTCAATATAACGCTGGCACACGATGCAAAACAATTAGTGTTTGAGTGTTCAAGAACTTGATGATACTACATGATCTCCGTAGAACCCAGTGTACCTCAATTAGATGCAATCCTAATTTCCACTCAGCGATCAGGTACGTGTCTCAGCGCGGTTCCCCTCCCTGGCCCCTGCTCAGTGGAGACTGCACTGCAATAGAAGAAGCTGCAGACACCCGTCAGCGTAGGAGTTGGGAGACAGGCGGAAACTCTCAGGAGTTCGTGTCCTCGTTCATTACCAAATGGCTGTTCATACGTAACACGTTACAGCATGCTGCACATGTCTATTTTTATGCTGAGAAAATGCAACCGCAGTATGCAGTTTGTAATGTCCACATAGCATGACAAGAATAATTACAAAAATAACCTGACAAATTTTCCACGGTGCCTGTTATGGAATGCAATTGTGACACGGGGTGATTTCCAAATCCGTGAAAGAATAGCCTACACCAGCAGACCTACAGTATGAGTGCCAGATTGTACCCGACGCAGGAAAGGAGAACAGAGTTTCTGTCGTGGCACGTCCAACGTACCCATGACCTTGAGACCCTTCAAGATCGTAATTATTATATTACTGGGTATTTTCAAAGTTCCTTCGAAGGTGCTGCGGTTTGAACCAGACCTGATAACGATGCCCACCTTTTAATATGCTCCTTATACATACTGCGCTTCGGATTTTGCTTTAACACCTGAGCGCTGTGAGTTCATAGTGAAGTCTTGATTCTAACCTGAGCCTGTTCCCACAGTCAAATTGATTATGTTCATGACGTCACTGAGGTGTCCTTCATTGTTGTTATGACGTCACAAAAATCTCCCTAGCGATGCTTTCAAACTCTGCCGAGAGGAGAGAGAGGCCGTCACAGTTCTTGGACAGGAGTTTTGTGGGTCGCGGCTCTCGTTATTGATCGTGAAAGTCTGGACCATCCGCTTTGCCACTTGTTGATAGCTAAAGTTCAAGACACGCCGTCTTTTCGGCGTCGTCTGCATGCCGGTATGTGGCCATCCAGGTGTTTATGTTCTGTATCTACAACGACATCGAAGTACTAATGGAATTCGTTCTCACACTGACAACCTTACGAGGAAAAATTTGCGAATTTACATGGTATGAATGTATTATGATCTCAAATTTCCGTGTGCATTCTCAAACATATCTGTAGACTTAAGCGTGTTTAAGGTGACAGACAAATTTCTTATTCACAGAGAATATATCATAGGCGTAAAGCGCTAGCTCTAGCTGCTCTTCGTCCTGTATCCCTCCTTGATACTCAGCTTTAAAAGGTTAGCTCTAAACCATCAAAGCAAGGCGCTCACCTACCGAACTATGTCAAACTGATGTGGAGAGAGTCAAGTCCACGTTACTCTCATGGCCTGTGCTTGTCCTACTACTTTGTCTATGTCGCAGCTCTGTGCAATGATACTCCATATACTGTAGGGTTGGACCTCCTGTTGTAAGGGTAGGCTACAGATGCTATTTTATTTGTGGTATCTATTCACTTTTTGTGGTCATTTCTAATGAGCTTTATTATTCGTAATAAACATGGATTTTCGTGTACCAAGTCAAAAGCCCATTTACTTGCATGGCAAGTGTTCATAAAACAGAATGCCCACGTGTGAAAAATATAAATTATTTTAGAAGCATTGAGTGGAAGGAATACACACACACACACACACACACACACACACACATATATATATATATATATATATATATATATATATATATATATATATATATATATATATATATATATATAGAAAGTTAGGAATATATTTAGAAGAAATATATATATATATATATATATATATATATATATATATATATATATATATATATATATATATATATATATATACATATATAAAATAGATATAAAGGAACAGTTAAGGCATCTGGAATGCAGAGATTTAGAAGAAACAGGCGATATAAATAATATGCATATATATATGTGTGTGTATATATACATATATTTGGAAGAAATAGGATATATACTGTATATACAGTATATATATATATATATATATATATATATATATATATATATATATATATATATATATATATATATATATATATAATTTCTAGCTGACCAACCCGGAGCTGCCCAGGAAATCTCTGAATGACAACCGATAAACTCTCTCTCTCTCTCTCTCTCTCTCTCTCTCTCTCTCTCTCTCTCTCTCTCTCTCTCTCATTCCTGTTAAGATAGTTACTTCATCTACATTGCCAAACATTACTGACATTTTGTATTTCACCATTTCTCACACCTCATTCCTATCAGGGCTGAACTTGAAGGGCATCGGGAGTGTCACTATTCATCTCAGCAACCTCAAAACAATGGATTAGACACTAATATCTGTCGTTTTCAGTTATTTTCACATGCCCCACCCTTCCTATCAGGGCTGAACTTGGACTTGAAGGGCATTGGGAGTGTCACTGTTCATCTCAGCACCCTCAAAAACAATGGATTAGACACTAATATCTGTCATTTTCAGTTATTTTTACATGTCACCCCCTTCTCACCCACCCTTCCTATCAGGGCTGAAATTGGACTTAAAGGGCATTGGGAGTGTCACTATTCATCTCAGCAACCTCAAAAACAATGAATTAGACACTAATATCTGTCGTTTTCGGTTATTTTTATGTCACCCCTTCCCACCCACCCACCCTTCTTATCAGGGCTGAACTTGGACTTGAAGGGCATCAGGAGCATCACTATTTATCTCAGCAACCTCATAAACAATGGATTAGACACTAATAACTGTCGTTTTTGGTTATTTTTACATGTCACCCCCTTCCCACCCATCCTTCCTATCAGGGCTGAAATTGGACTTGAAGGGCATTGGGAGTGTCACTATTCATCTCAGTGACCTCGAAAACTATCAATTAGACACTAATATCTGTAGTTTTCGATTATTATCACGTCACCCCTTCCCACCCTTTCTCATCCCCTCCCTATTGTGGCTGAACTTGGACTTGAAGGGCATCAGGAGTGTCACTATTCTTCTCAAGGACCTTGAAAACATGGGTTAGACACAAATATCTGTCGTTTCAGTTATTTTTACTTGTCACCACCTTCCCATCCACTTCTCACCCCACCTTCCTATCAGGGCTGAACCTGGAATTACAGGGCATCGGGAGTGTCTTATTAATCTCAGCAACGATGAAAACTATGGATTAGACACTAATATCTGTCATTTCAGTTATATTCATATATCAACCCCTTGCCACCCCATCCCTATCAGGGCTGAACTTGGACTTACAAGGTATCAGGAGTGTCACTATTAATCTCAGCAACCTCGAAAACTATGGATTAGACACTAATATTTGTAATTTTGGTTATATTTATATGGCACCCCCTTCCCACCCAACTCCCTATTGGCGCTGAACTTGGACTTAAAGGGCATCGGGAGTGTCACTATTCATCTCAGCAACTCGAAAACTGTGATTAAACACTAATATCTGTCATTTTCTGCAATGATTATGTTTCACCCCCTTTCCACACCCCACCCTTTGGTACCAGTGACGTCCTGCCCCTACAGCGTTCTTTCCCAGATGGTAAGTCATATGTATACCAAGATTGATTGAAATTACTCAATGTGCTTCAGAGTGTTTGTGGAACATACTCACACATATACACACACATACATGCATATATATATATATATATATATATATATATATATATATATATATATATATATATATATATATATATATATATATATATATATATATATACATATATATATATATATATATATATATATATATATGTAATTCTAATAGCCACAATGCCCTCTTAACTTTGCTAATTCTTCGCTTTTTGGATATGCTTGTAACTACAGAAAGCTGATAGATCCAAAGGGAAGAAATTGAAGAGCCTGTGACGGTCGGCCGCGGGAATCGAACCCGAGTTACCTTAATCACAAGGAGGTCACGTTGCCAACCTGACCACAAGAAGGATAAAAAGTCTATCACCTCTCGTACCTGTCGTTTTCAGATATATTTATTAGAGCTGGAATAGACCCATCCTCACCATCATAGCCAAGTGGGCAATCGTTTTTATTGCTTTTAGGCTGAAATATACAGTATATGCAGAATCTACTGGTCACTTTTACCAGACACATTGTGGCTATTAGAATTACATATGTGTCTGGTAAAAGTGACCAGTAGATTCTGCATATACTGTATATTTCAACCTAAAAGCAATAAAAACGATTGCCCACTTGGCTACGATGGTGAGGATGCGTCTATTCCAGCTCTAATAAATATATCTGAAAACGACAGGTATATATATGTACGAGAGGTGATAGACTTTTGTCCTTCTCGTGGTCAAGTTGGCAACGTGACCTCCTTTGTGATTAAGGTAACTTGGGTTTGATTCCGCGGCCGGCTGTCACAGGCTCTTCAATTTCTTCCTTTGGATCTATCGGCTTTCAGAAGTTACAAGCATATCCAAAAAGGGCGAAGAATTAGCGAATTTAAGAGGGCATTGTGGCTATTAGAATACATATGTGTCTGGTAAAAGTGACCAGTAGATTCTGCATATACTGTATATTTCAGCCTAAAAGCAATAAAAACGATTGCCCACTTGGCTACGATGGTGAGGATGGGTCTATTCTGGCTCTAATAAATATATCTGAAAACGACAGGTACATTTATGTACGAGAGGTGATGGACTTTTTATCCTTCTCGTGGTCAGGTTGGCAACGTGACCTACTTGTGATTAAGGTAACTCGGGTTCGATTCCCGCGGCCGGCCGTCACAGGCTCTTCAATTTCTTCCCTTTGGATCTATCGGCTTCCATAGTTACAAGCATATCCAAAAAAGCGCGAAGAATTAGCGAAGTTAAGAGGGCATTGTGGCTATTAGAAGTACATATGTGTCTGGTAAAAGTGACCAGTAGATTCTGCATATATATATATATATATATATATATATTATATATATATATGTATATATATATATATATATTGTAAGGTTTATTGGTTGTTTGTAAGGAACAATAATATTCTGATTGTTTCCTTTTATTTGGTTGTCTCACCTGGGCTTTTATTTTGCCATGTTGGCAGGGGAGGTGTTGTCCGTTGAGCAGGCAGTCAGTAAGTCGTTAGCGAAACGAGTCAGTATCTCAGCAGCAGAGCGTCAGGTATTGGTTACCTGGAAGTACACGAGAGGTTGGCATGTTTCGTCGTCTGGAGTACGACATCGGTTGGAGTATGATCTTGTCTGACAGCGTGTGGCTGTCTTGACGACCTCTCTGTGATCGTCTGTGGTTGTGACCCTATCATGAATTGTGACCTCATCATTTGGAGTATGACCTCATAGTTTAGAGTATGACATCGTCATTTGGAGTGTGACCTCATTGTTTGGAGTGTGACTTCATCCAAGTACTGTGGTCCGACCTGTTTTGGAAGTTCACTTCATTTGTGTTCTCGTCTGAGTATGGCCAACTTTCCTGTTTTGGAAGCTCACTTCATCTGAGTGTTCTCGTCTGAGTATGGCCGACTTGCCTGTTTTGGAAGTTCACTTCATCTGAGTGTTCTCGTCTGAGTATGGCGAACTTGCTCGTTTCCGGAAATTCACGTCTTCAGTTTAATCTTATGGTGGATGTGTTTAGCCCAGTTGTGTCTGTAAGACCTATTGTGGTTATGTGTGTTTAACCTTATGATGGTTATATGGTATTTATGGGTCTTGCATATTCATTGCAACAAAGTTCTCGCAACGATACACGTGTTCGATTGTCGTTTAATGATTACTTTTGACTGATTAGTTTTGTTCCATCTGTAAATTTCAGATTTATGTTTCAAGGTCATGTATCACATATTTTTCTGACTATGTTTAATGTAATGTTTTTGCTGCTCACATCTGTATTGTTTATTAATTTGCTCTTGTAATATGTTTGTTGATTTGGTTTTACATGTATATTTTACTGGCTTTGTTTAATGCCTATTGTGTTGGTCATTTGTAATGTTTGTTGAGCTGCTCATGACGGCGTTGATGCCCTCTGTGGTGGGGTCCTCCGGCTGGGGGCAGTTGATGGGGTGTGCAGGCATGGACATGCATGGACTTCCGTTGAGTGGGGCTTTACAGAAAACACTGATGGAGTCCATCAGCTGCTGTGCCACTTTGATCAGGTCCTCGACTGGCAGGGTGTATGGTTTTGTGATCTGCCCAGTATTGGAAAACTAACCTGTTCAAATGAATCTGATTATTGGAAGTGTAAAAATAAGTGTCTATACCCAAAATGAAAACGTAAAAACAATGCTTAAAAAGAAGAGCATATTTCAGGCATAATTACAAGTGCACCTTGTTCCCCATTACCGAAAAGTCCATTTGTTCCAGCCTTATTTCTGAACACATCTGACAGAATAGTCACATATTCCAAGTCTGCTAGGATGAAAAAGGAAGTACATTTGATTCAAAGTCATCAAGTCACACAAAGGCTTTTAATTCAATGTTAAACTCCCTCCTTGAACACCTTTGAGATTTGAAAGAAAGCAAAGTTAAAAAAGTTATTTTATCATACGTAGTTTATGCCACAACTGACAACTGTTCTTGTTATTTCACTGATCAAACTGGAAGAAGGGATCTGCTCTTGAGCCTTCAGTTTCTAAGTATCAGGTGAGTTGGTATCATCTTGATTATTATTATTATTATTATTATTATTATTATTATTATTATTATTATTATTATTATTATTATTATTATTATTCCAGAAGCTTCCAAAGAATATTAAGGTGTTCGTTAGGAAGACGTAAGATGAGGTAAGGGGAAATACAGAAAGAAGAGATCTCACCTATTAAAAAAGAAAAATAAATTAATAAATTGATAAATAGATGACAAGTCACAACTAGCAGAAATTATAGATGGAAGACATTGACAGGAAGTGGATCCATGCTCTATTATTCCTTATCTGTAACTTTAACTATAATCACTCTCACCATTTCTTGGCTCTCAACCAATGGAAAAATGAAAAGGAAAAAGCTTTCTTTTACATCCTCAGGTCATAATTTTGTTCTTAAGGCCCCCCTTAAGCCGCCCTTAATTAAGGCTGAGATTTGACAGCAAGAGGTATGGGCAGGTTAGGTTAACTTCTGGTTAGCTTTTTTCACACCTTTTTCACCCAGAAATAATGGACAGTTTCAGTACACTTGTCTGAGCAACAGCAGAATTCACAATATAGGTTGAATTCACAACTGTTATGTCATTGTGCTGTAGTTTTTGAAGGTTATTTCACAACACAGAATAAGGTTTCCCTAGTCTTTTGGCAGGTAAAGATACATGGTAGCTTAAGTAAAACTCCTTTTGTATATTCAAAGCAATGCTGTATCACTTCCTGCCGCTTGCAAACTAAAATTGCTCTTATTCTGAAATCAATTCAAGAAAGAAAAATACAAGTCAATGTATCCCTTACTCAGGCAAATCTGCCATCATGAATTTTTATACTAAAAGCATACAGTATCTTGTGCATATTTGTCACGTATGCAGTGTGGGTATGAGTTTCTTTTGTAATTATTTAGTTTTCACACCCATAAGTATATAGTTAATGCAGTAAGTAACAGAATTTAGTTTCCTTATGACTTGCAGTAAGTGAAATTACTTATTCATAATCCACCATTCACTATCATGTGTTTTGCATTGCCTTATTCCTCTACAGGAAACAGTACAGGTCTCCTGTTAGGGATGTACTTGACTGGCAACCCAAAGCTTTATCCAGTGCTGTGGCTCCACCATGCTCTTTCCAGCACCCTATCCACACAGCAATTGCTGCCCAAAGTGGGTGTGCATGCAGCACAGCACCTCATTACTGATAATATGGGTCCAGATTCTGCTTTGAACAGTATAAAACACATGAAACAGGGACACAAAACTAGTTCCTGTAGGGGTCCAGATTCTGCTCTGGACGTTTAAGAACAGACGTAACAAGGACACAAAAAACTCATTTTCCTATTCTTTGTGACTTTGGCTATTTATTTAGGAGTTTCATTTTTATCCATCCCACCAGATAGTGGTTTCATCTAGCTTATGCTACTATTTTATTCATGGGCCACTCAGTACCTGCTTCACCAATGCAGTCAGCCTCAGCCTCCAAGGTATCCGGAGATGGTACACCTTAAGTTTCATACCACTTCCAAGACCTTCTCTTCCACGTATATTTTCAATGTATTTAGCAATCCAGAATACCTCCTGTGACACATATTGGATGAAGAATACTGTGTAAAATGGCCACTCTCCTGACTTTATTCGTGGCATAAATTTACGTGTATAGTGGACCAAAAAGGGATATAAATTTATCTACACAAGGAAGGGAGATGGTGAAGCTCCCTTTATGAATGAATGAATGATTTTAAGTTATCGGGCATTGTGACTTCTATGGTCATTGATGCCGATGTTAATTAAGGGACTACATAGTGTAGTATATTTATAATAGAGTATGATTAAAATTGTAGGAAATAAAATTATATCTTATGTAAAACTCCAGCTTCTAAAATATATTTAAATATGCCACTAGCATCATACATTACATCCTCTCCAAGGATCTTGGCAAGGATGTACTCGCCATGCCCACCCTGAGCTTCAGAGAGGTATCAAACTCTTAAATCCCCAAGACTGGGGCATTCGACCAGCAAATGATTTACAGTCAAGGGGACTAAACAGCCTGACAGTATGAGCTAGGCTTGCCCATCATTAAAAACTCATGTGTTAAATGAGTATGGCCAATGTGAAGACGACAGAGGGCAGTTTCACGTCTTCAGGGCATAAAGTTATACTGTACTTCCAAGGAGATATGACACTTTTGGTCTCTCTCATCTTATTCTGGTTGTTAGAACTTTGTTCTTTTTGTTTAGCTTTAGTTTACCCTATTTTGCTGTTTATTTTAGTTTCCCCATCAGGGTTTTGAGTTTTCTTCCTCCACATGATTTTGAGTTTCTATTCTTGTTTTGATCCTTGGCCTGTTTTTTCTCAGAGTCCTGTTTTTGGTTTCCTTGGACTGCCGAGGTGTAATCGGAAGTCCATGAGCCCTAGTAGAGCAGTCTAGTTCTGGCCACCGTGTTCGTATATTAGGATTACAGCAAGTTCACACCTGTATTCTGCGTATATATTCGCTCTTTCATCGCAGTGATATCCTGCTGCGATGCTGCTGCCTCATCTTGCTGTAGCCTTGGGCCAGTATCTGCCTGGGGAACCTCGCTGTAAGCAGGTATAAGTTTTTCCTAATTTCGTAAGAGAGACGTGGATTTTCCGTGTGGAGATCGTTCTGTTGGTCTGCAGACCTTTAAAGAATTGTGGGGAATACCTTCCCACCTCTTTGAGTAACGTTCAGCCATTGGAGTGTTGTGGGGAACCCCTTCTCGCTTTGCCTTACTCCGTTTTAAGTCTCCTTGCATCAACCTGCAGTTCCTCATATAAGGATATTTGTGGAGCTTAAAATTCTTTGTGGCCACTGTTTTTGTTAGGGCAACTTAGTTTTGTAAATTGTTAGGCTTCATTCTGGCCGTTATTTTCTCCTTTCTTTCGGAACCCCCTTATTTTGAGAATGTGTGTTTTTGGTTTCTCTAATTAATAGTGTGTGTGTTTTGCTGAAATTATTGTATACATAGTAATTGTGTGCATCTTTTTCATATTTTGATGTATTTGCAGTGGTTCCGGCAATCATTTCTATCTGTATCATGCTTGTAAATATACATTTTTACTTTTGGTATTTGTATCCCTCTCTGTTAATATTTGCACACTGACTGTTATCTCACCTTTCGTGACTTTAACTTTGGAGAACACCTGTTGAAATTTATTGTTCTTCTGCAAAGTCTTAGTGTATATGTATGATAGCCCCTAGAGAAGGGTCCTGACAATTAAACACTAACAATAATCTGACACACATACGATGTATAAGGGCAGATGAACAGGTAATAAATGTACAAGTTATAATAGTGATAATAAGGCTGAGCAGGCTACTGCGACCTCAGGTCAGCTGTGAAGGCACCGTAGAAAACGGGATGTTCATCATAGAGAACCCGTTGAGTGGGGACTTTACACCCACAAAACTCTGAATTCCACAAGTTTTAGCAAACTTAATAACTATGCGGAATTCAAAAAAATTTTGTATCAGTCTGGGAACCAGTAAATAAGACTGACATTTAATATAAAATAACTAGATTCCTTAACCTGCCATATAAAACAATAGCTAATCTGTATGCAAGTGTTGAGAATGCAATTGATAAAATAACAGAACACTTAAAGAAAACAGGCATCACCATTGGAGATAAGACAGTTTGGTGATAATGACAAGAATTTAGTTGATCTAAGACGTTCTAAATTACTTGTCATTTGGAACAATATATAATGCCCTTGGAGAAGATGAAAAGAAGGCTTTCAGGAAAATAAAAATTGATCCAAAGAAAGACAGCCTTCAAACATTGAAAACGATGAAAGAAGAAATACAAAAGAAAGATAAATCTCTCCAAGGAATTTGTAGGAATGACAGAAGCACAAAATGAAAGGAAAGGCAGATAATTCCAGACAAGTAGGGAATAGACCAATTACCTTTCAAGGAAATTATGCCCAAAATACTAAAAGAAAATGGAATCCAAACCAGAAAGGAAGACATATAATCAAACGAGTGGTCCTCCCAAATCTTACAGATATGGTCAACACTCAAACAAATAATTCAACCCAAGTGAACTATTCCGCTCAAGGAGCGAGACCAAAGACAGCCTGTGAAAATTGCGGGTATACAAATCATTCTACAGACGAGTGCAGAAGGCCTAGAATCTGCACGATTTGCAAGAAAGTAGGACATTTAACCAGGAATTGCTGGTTCGGAACACAAGAAGGAAATAAAGTAGTTGAATTAGGCAGCAATCGCTCAACATCAGATAAGTCTTCAAGTCAATGACAAATTATCCCTACACACAAGACAGCAAGAAAGTCCCTTCAAGAAGATAATATAAAAACAAGAATTAGTAAAAAGGGAGTGAAGGTTCATCCGCATTTTCCTATTTGCAGAGTAAAGAAGTAGTATTTTCCATGAACGAAGAAGAAATGACCAGAAAGGATTTACCTATCATTAAAGTTCCCATAAATAGATATGTACTGTGCTTATGATAGATTCAGGTAGTACTGAAAACATAATCGATAAACACGCATTAACCAAATACTTTGGCGTTAAAGAAACGCTAATTCAGGGTCAAAGCAGAATAATAAAAGGAGTAGCGGGTAAACAGATTAAAAGTTTAGGAAATGTGAACTTAGAAATAGATATTTCGTCAAATAAATCTGTTGAAAGTTTTCTAGTTCTGGAAGACAGATTTTTCCCCTCACAAGTATTGTTCTCATTTAATCTAATGAAGAGATGTGGAATCATCCTGGACTGCAGAGAAGGAAGAATTAGCCTGAAACAGGATAATCAAAGGAGCGTATGCTTTACGCTTGAAGAAGAAAAGTTTCACCCAAACCTGATCAGTTTGTCTGAGACGGCTCCGACAAGCGAGAAAGACATACATAAAATAAATAACCATCAAGAGAACAATCAAGATAAAATAGAAAAGGATAGAAAAGAGGAATAACCACAATTACAGAATAGATAACCAAGATGTGCACATCAAGAAATTATATACTCCGAAGAAAGAAATGACCCACATATAAATAATGGTGATCACCGAGTTTCTGAATATAACGAAAAACAAGGCGCCTATACTGATAAATATACAGAGATAAATACCAATAGCTATAGCAATGTAGTAATAAGTTGTGATAATGAAGGGACATTACTAAATGAGGTATTGTTATTAAATAAAATAAATATAATAGCAGTAACTGAAGAAACTAGTGAATATGCAGAACATTGTTACTTTGCAGATATAGAAGATGAAGAAATATGTTGTGTAAGCACTGCTGATGATAATAAAGTACAGTTCATACTTAATAGACTAGTAATTTTGCATCCAAAGTGTTTAACAAAAATACACTTAAGGGAAAAAGGGAAATAGAAGTTAAAGACGTTCTGTTATTAAATGAAGAATTGCCAGACTTTGTCTGAATGGATAATTCATTAGTCCACATGAAGGGTAATACTTGTGAAGTTTATGTCCAAAACTCCTCAGATAACAAACTAACACTATATGCAGGCGTTGTCTTTTGCAAAGGAATACCTGTTAACAATCCTTTACTAACAGTGGAAGAAAAAGCATTTTTCCCTGTAACTGGTCAAAGGTCTGAATTAAGTAGAGATGAATAAAACAGATTTCCAGAAAACAAAGAATAAATTAATTCAGGTATTAGAAAAATACAGAGATGTAATAGCTATAGAAGGAGATAAACTAGACAGAACAAATGTCCTACAACATAGAATTCTGTTAGATGACGGAGCAAAGCCATTCTTTATTCCTAATTACAGATTACCAATGAGCCAAAGACCCATAGTTGATAATTTGATAGAAGAAATGAAGAAAGATGGGGTAGTCATTCCTTCCAAATCTCCATATAATTCTCCATTGCTGCTTGTTCCAAAGAAAGATGGAAATTGGAGACTTGTGATAGATTATAGAAAGTTAAATTCCAACACCATCCCAGATAGAGCGCCAATGCCAGTATTTCAAGATATGTTAGCTCAATTAGGAGGTGCAAAAATATTTTCATCCTTAGATTTGCTGAGTGGATATTGGCAAGTACCTATAGACGAAGAGTCGAAACCACACACAGCCTTCAGCACACATAAAGAACACTTACAATTTGAAGTCATGACATTTGGACTCACTTCGGCTCCTTTAACTTTTGTTAGATTAATGTTGCAAATTCTGGAAGACATAGAAAATGTTGCAGTTTACCTAGATGACGTTATCATTTTTAGCAAAGATTTAGAAAGTCATCTCAAAACTTAAGAAATAGTCCTAGAAAGATTAAGAATAGCAGGACTAAGAATCAAATTAAAGAAATGTCAATTCTTAATGAAATCTTTAGAATACTTAGGTCATGTAATTAGTGAAGATGGACTCCGCATGCAAGCAGGCAAGATAAAGGCAATAGTTGAATATCCAGCTCCTACAAATTTGAAAGCACTGAGATGATTCCAAGGAATGGTAGGCTACTACAGACCTTTCATTATGGGTTTTGCTACAATAGACAAACCATTAACAGAATTAACAAAGAAGGATGTCAAATATGAATGGAATAAGGAGCAACAGACAGCCTTCCAAACACTAAAGAGTAAAATGACCAGGAGTCCTATATTAGTCTACCCAGATTTCTCCAAAGACTTCTACTTAGCCTGTGATGCCTTAAGTACTGGACTGGGGCCGGTATTATTACAAAAGGACTAAACAAGAATGAGAGCAGTATATTATGCCAGTATAGTAATAAATACAGCAGAGAGGAATTATAGCACAATAGAAAGAGAATGCTTAGCATTATACTGGGAGTTAAAGAAATTTAGACACATAATCTTAGGACATAAAGTCAATGTACTTACTGATCACAGACCCATTTGTGATTTGTTTAAGAAGAGAACTTACAAATAATATGAAGTTCAATAGATGGTTCATTAGTGTGTCAGAATTTGCCCCAGAATTCAGATATATCCCAGGAAAATTTAATACACTAGCAGATGCATTATCCAGATCCCAAGAAGTAACAGAGAAATGCATTACCACTAATACCTTTTGTTTTAGCTGTCAAGTAGTAGACTTAGACTTAGAAAGAGTTCAAATACAACAAGGAAATGATGCAGAAATCAGACAGATAATAGGACAGTTAATGACAGATAAATCTTTAAAACCTGATTTTGTATTGATAAATGGTTTATTGTATAAAAGACCAACAGAGAAGAATGGTTATTCTCGTCTATACATCCCAAAAACACTAATCAGAGAAGTTTTAGAACTAACACACTCATACAAGTTAGCAGGACAACCAGAAATCAAAAAGACAAGTAGAATCATAACCAGAAATTATTTTTGGCCACATTGTAGTGAAGATGCCAAGAACTTTGTACAAAACTGTGTAGTTTGTAATAGAAATAAAGGTAACGTAAATCCAAAGGCTCCACTTGAAAAATATCCATCGGAACTGAATCCGTTCCAGGTTGTGTCAGTGGATTTTTTAGGTCCATTTCCTACCACTGTTGGAGGGAATAAACAAATACTAGTCTTTCTAGACTATCCAACCAGATATGTAGAGATTGTACCAGTAAGAAATAGAGATGCAATTACAGTAGCAGAAGCTCTTAAATCTAGAATTATCACGAGACATTCATGTCCACAAGTTCTTCTTTCTGATAACGCAACTGAATTTACTAGTGAGCTTTTAAGAAAATTATGTGAATTTTACGAGATAAATAAATGTCAAATAACAGCATATAAACCAAGTTCAAATGGAGCAGTAGAAAGAACAAATCATAAAATAAAGGATATCCTGAAAACTTTAGTTAAACCTAATATAGAAGACTGGGATTTAGCTTTGGAAGACGTACAGTTTACTATAAACAATACTGTAAAGGAGACAATAGGAGAATCGCCACACTACTTATTGTATGGGTATCAGAAGAGACTACTTAATACCTTACTAGATGATGCAACACCACCCCGACATACTTATAATTATGATGACTATATTGCATGGAAAACTAGACGTACTTATGAAATGATCAAACAAACGAGGACTAGACTTCATGAATATCATAAAATTCATGCAAAGTACTATGACAAAAAGACGACTAAACCAGACATTATAGTAGGTGCTCAGGTATATGTTCAAAATTATATACCAGAAGGTCCTAATGTAAAGGTTTCGCCTAAATTTCATGGTCCTTATAGAGTATTAGAAGTGTTAAAATTAAATAAGCTTAGAATTATTAACGAGAATGATCTAAAGGAAAGGGTAGTTCATTGGAATCATGTGATGGTAATAAAAGCAGACGCTTGGTCCACTAAAAAGTTAGATGTATTGAAGGAGAATAAGGAAGAACAAATAAACAAAAGATATGAGTTAAGAAAAAGATAAGCTTATGTAAAGTGCTGAACTGAAATATCATATGTAAAATGTATTTGTAGAAATTAAAATACCTCATGTATAAGGCTTATTCTTACAGATACAAACATGCAGCTCATCTTAATAATAATAATACTTCAAAACGTGTCATCCGAAAGAGTGCACTACCAAAGAAAAAGGGATCTGTGAAATTAATAAAGGATTTAGGAATTGTAAGTATAAATGTCTCCAGTGCTTATCAAGGAAATGACTTTGAAAGAGGTTCAAAAAGAATTCAAATCCATAATACAGAAGAGTGATAATAACAGTGCCTTACCATTGTTGAAAAGATTAGATAATAACACAGGAAATATCCTAAATACAAGGTCCAAAAGATCACTCTTACCTTTTTATAGGAACAGCACTAAATCAATTATTTGGAGTCGCAACTGAATCTAATGTAGAAAAAGAAAGGGATCGCATTGAAAAGCTGGAACAGTGGGCAGCAGCATGAGGTACCGTGATAAATAAGGCGATAACTTCTCAAAACTTAAATGCCCAAGAAATAGAAAAACTAAAGATATTCATTACAAAATTTAATAAGAACATGACAAAGGAACTAAATATGATAGAAAATCAACAGTTTTTGAATAACTTCATACTGGAGAGTGAAATTATCTTGCAAGAACATAGAGACATATTAAACACAGTCTTGTTAGCTTATAAGGGACTGTTAAGCCCAACCTTAATCACTCCTAAAGAATTAGAAGATATAATTAATTTTTATTTGGTAGAGGGGCATTATACCCCTATGGTAAAGGACGTTATAACATATTATAACTTAATAACCACAAAGGTAGTGCAGGATAAGATTATTTTAGTGTTACCATTTAATCAGAAAGATACCAATGTACTGATGTCTATACATCCTTTCCCCATGATGATAAAGGAAAATGTAATCATTTCAAATATCAACAACATCCATTTTGCATTAGAAGAACATAGGTTACTGGTGTCATTTATTACTGATGCCCAATTAAAAGACTGCATAATTTTCAAGGAAAAGGAATACATTTGCAACCTTGATAACCTTTATGAAACTACTAATGCCTATCCTTGTGTTCAAGAAATAATTGACAACAAAAATCAAGAAAAAGAATTATGTACAAGTTTATCCAAACACAGATTTGTTTCCATCCTAGTAGAACAGTCAATTTTTGTGTTTTTGCGAGATACTGTAACAGCTATAATCAACTGCCATAATCTAAGTACAGAAGTTAGTTTCAAGAATGTCCATGTTTTTATAAAACCTGCAAGTTAGTAATACCAAACCAGTTGTACTATGAACCTCATATTTTCACTGCGTTCAAATTTCATAAAAATATCCCATACATGAACTATTCTAAGAATATCAAAGAGTTTCACTTGTTTCAGTTAGAATTAAAACAACTGAATGAGTTCCATTGGTAGATGAGTTTTTCTACTACAAAGAAAAGGTTTCACCAATTTTGTCTCTGTTCAATTTAGTCATAATCTTACTTGTAATTGTGGTATTTGCAATTTTAGTCAAACGTGTAGGAATTTCAAATATTGAGAAGATTATAAAAGAAATTAAAAGGGCCAAGGAAGAAGAATAATGTTCTTATAGACATGATGTATGAATGTTTCTTTTAAGTGATGATTCATTGTATAGTGTATGAATTTTCTACAATATATTATTAATCTACTATTTTACCATTGTTGCATTGACATGAATTATTCAATATTTTATGTGTGTTTACACTATGGGAATTATATAAATATATGTAAATTTACAGTTATCCATTTAAACTATATCTTTATTGTCACACTGAGGACAGTGTGAGATAGCGGGACCGAATGAGGTAAAGGTATAAGGAAAAATTAGATAGGAAAGCATAAGAGAAAGAATAAAGAGAAAGGGAGAGAGAATAGAGAGAGAGACAGAGAGAGAAAGAATAAATAGAGAGAATAGAGAGAGAGAACAACAATTAAACCTTGTTTGTTATGTACTGCGAGACTAGAAGTGTCGAGTAAGCAAACCGCAAGAAACCGTCTTGCATGAACTCAAAACAGTGAGCGAGTATATCGCACCAAGGGCCATGAAACCGATCGTAAAATCTGGAATCTGTGCCCTCGCGATTTAGCTGACTAAGGATTACTCAGCACCTTGTCAGAAACTAACATTCCAGCCATATATATAACCCCGCCTTCAACAGGAGGCGTTTACATGGAAATTCCATGGAAAAGGGCTGGACAAAATGATGTAGTTCAACACCTCTCCAATCAAATATTCTACGGAGGAGTCATTTACACCTCCTCCTGAGGTCATTTCCAATCAAATCCTCTAAGGAGAGATTTTAACACCCACCACCACTGTCCTTCCCAATCAAGCTGTTCGAGGGGAGGCCTTACAGATAAAATCTTCCAATGGGGAACTGAAAAGGGGTTGGAAGATAACAAGAAGAACGAGGGGTTCCAGAGAAGCCAGAAGCCAGAAGAAGAGCATTCGAGTCTCAGTCACCCCATAAGAGAAGACGCAGCTTCACCTTGCTTTCGTGGTCCCAAACAGACTTAACTGAACTTTGTCTATCAAGAGTGATTTCAAGACAGTAACTGTAACCGCAAATTGTACTTTCATAGTTAACTTTCATCATTAAAGTAAGAAACTACCATTTCGTCTCCATTACGCCTTTCTGAGAGAGATAATTACATTAATCTAATTCCCTTCGAAATAACAGACTTGTAAGCGGCTAACTACGGAAGAGACGCTGTGTACGACTGTTTCGTCAACTTAGAAGAAATATGCAAGTAAGAAGGGAAACTAATATGTCGTTCACAACGGTGATTAATGTATGTATGAAGAACGAAACACAAGAAAGGAGAGGCGATTTGATGCCCTTACAAACATAGTCAGTGCTAGCGACTCGGGCTACCGTTGCTTATGTCACAATACATCGAACAGGCCTTGTCTCTCGGTGGTCTTGGTACTAGTCACTGAATGGTTCTTTGTCATGTGTTATTAGGCAGAATGGCAGTACAGTAATAACTCAGAGAGTAGGCTACTTCCTCATCAAAGTATCTTATAAACTTTAGAGATGAATTCGTGAAGAGTGTGTGCCAAACAAGGTCTTGAGAACATGTTTTATATATGAAGTATGAACTGGAAACAAGGTTGCTCTAGAATATTTGACTCTGATTGTGTATAACTTCTATCAAGGAATTAAAATGTGTTATAACATATCAACATGTATGGCACCAATTGAAGTGAAAAAACGTAGCACAAGACTTTTGCCTTTACATGTGGCCATATTTTTATACCATGTTTTAATTACCATGATAGAAAATTATACATAATGAGGGCCACATATTCTGTTGCTATGTGGCATCCATCCAATCCACGGTTCATGGTGAGAACCACATAATCTTTTGAATCCAACCCTTGCTTCATACCTACCCACATCATCCCAGACCTTGTTCCATGCATACTTTCGACATGTAATTACCAACAGGCCATGAATCAGACTTTTACTGCTCTATTCTTAATAACATTCATCTTCACTGTCATGTTTAGTAGTAACTTCTTTTTACTAATATTTCTCTTTAAATATTTCCTCATTAACACAAATTTTGCTCCAATATTACCTGAAATTTCTCAAAATGAATAATTATATGGCTTTTATATGTACACTCGATAGAACAGCAAGATATTGAGAGGACAGAAGCATTTTTATTATCTCCAAGTAGCAGGCACTCTTCATATTTAAATCACATTCTTTCAAGCTGTGATTTTGTGCATATTTATCTTCACATCTTTTCTGGAACACTCCTCATTGCATTAGACCATTAGGAAATCACTCTTTTTCCTAAAAAGGAAACTTTTTCAAAACTATTCACCTGAACATAGCACACTAATTCAGCCAAGTTCAGTCACAGCTGGCATTCCATCTATGCCATTTCAGTTTTCCCATTTAAACTATAAATAACCATAGTATTTAACAACAGAGACTGGACCAAAATCAAAATCTAATTTCCAGAGAACATAATTTTTTTAATTCACTCTGCCATATATACTATGGAAGATTAACCTTTATATGCTCATGAATTTTCTGTCACTTTCATCCTTCTACAATACAATCATTTTTTTGTGAAGATCTTCCAACCGAGTCACATACACTGACAGCACCAAATCCAGTACCTTGAATAGTTAATACTATTGTTCTTCAAACATCTGTAGATTTTTTACAGCCTCCAATTACTTACAGTAAGGGAATTTTCCCTGTTTCCTTTTCCCTTTGAAAAGATACATTCAAATTCCTTTTTCTCCTAAAGTAAGAAAGTAAGGGGAATAAAATGGAAGACTTGTAAATAAATACGCTTTATCTTGAAATACAAGTGATCAAATTTACAAATATACAATATGTGTATAAAAATATATAAACGTAAGTGGGTAAAAGACTTGCAGTAGGAGAATTTGATACCTGTACAAGAAAAAAATCTTATCCAAGAACATGAAGCACATTTACATCCACAGTACTACAAATATTTTGATGATGTACTGTAGTTCAATGCAAGTAATATTATTCTTAGAAAAACTTTGCATAATGCTCATCTGGTACTGTATAATGTAAGAGAAGTGAATTATCATCAAACAGTTTTACAAGATCAAAGAGCAAGACAGACATGCAAGAATACTTGCACAAAGTGGGAACCATAAATAATGGGCTACTTAAAAATATGGGGTGCAGATATTCCTAAGAATTCTAAATATTTTTGAAAGCCCATTTGATAACATAAGCTGAAGTGTTTATAGCTAATAAGCTGCATTAAGCATTCAAAACCAAAGCTGGGATGGACTAAAGGGCTGTAATAAAATACTCTGCAATGTTTTCATCACAGATGGCTGAAAATGACCTACAAGATATGGCTTCCTAATGTGACCTTAGTATAGATGTTTTGAACCAAATGTTTAATTTTGGGCATTTATTTGCATTTTGTTAGAGGAAAATTTACAATGTAAAAATCACAAAAATACTGTACAGTAGTACCTCCGACTCCAAACTTAATCTGTTCCAAAAGGCTGGTCGAAATGTGAAATAAAAGGAATCAGGATAATTCATTCCAGCCCACCCAAAAAGTCCCCCCTTTAAAATGTTTTCTATCATTAATGTCTTTAAAAGTTAAATTAAGAGCGTCCAGTCATAAAACAGTACATTATACGAAGTAAAATTTTCGAAAAATTTTATTTCTGTGTACGAGCTAAAAATTTGATTTTTGGTGAAACTGGCGTGGCCAGATTGAGGGAGGAGAGACGGGTTCTCTTTGAGGAAACCGAAATGGTCACAGTAGGTAAAGGCTGATAACAAAATCAATTGTATTCACATTTTGCAAGGATAATCAAATAGTGTCGTGCATCTGATTATGTGTCTGCGCACGTGTAAGTGAGAGAGAGAGAGAGTAATCAGTGTCCAGCAGACATGAAAACGATCCCTCATGAGGCATACGGTTCATCACTATCGGCACTTGAATCTTCACTCTCAATTTCCCAAAATATGGAAATAATCCAAGACAACAATGTAATGAAGTCTTAAGATCACCCATTATGTATCACCACTATTCAACTTTAGTCCAAAATATCCATTCTTGCCACATAATTGTATTTTTAAGTTTTGCTAAGACCTCAAAAATGACAAATTCAACAAAAATTTATATTTTTCCCAACATACAAACCCATATCATCATGTGACTGGAGTATCCTTAGGCCCACATGCGCAGACGGCTATGATAGACTCGCTTTAGAGGTAGCGCTAGCTATAAAAGGTGCCAGCAGGACCAGCATCCCCCAATTTGTGAATAGCTGGAGAGGGACCATGCTAATTTCCACCGAAGGAGGATGAGGAGAGAGAGATCGGAAAAGAGGGTTTGTATGTGAGGAAAAATACAAATTTTTGTTGAATCTGTCATTTGTTCCGACACTGATACAAACACCACAACATCATGTGAAAGGAGACACAGAGAGGATGAGGAAGATCTCTCCAAAACCAGAAAGGCAATCAACAGAAAAACCACATGAAACAAGATAACTGAGGAATAATACTCACTCTTAAAGTAATGTGATGGAGCTATGGGAGCTCTACGTTCAAACGGACCCAGATGGTCCTATCCTGTGAACATCACATGCCAGACCCAGGTGGTGTTACGAAGAAGGACAACTCGACATAACCCGAACGGAGCTAAGATATCATATCCATCACATCACCACTGGACCTAAAGAGAAAGTAACCAGGAATTTCTGCATGACACCTTTCAAATAAAAATATGTGAAGGTGGTTTGTCTGTTCCAGACTCAGGTGCGGAGAATCTGTCCCACTGCATAGTTTTTTCTAAAGGTAACTGAAGGGGCAATACTTCCGATGTCATGTGCCTTAATCTGTCTCGAGATGGTAGAGAAATTTTGTTCCAAACTGTAGGCTCTGCGTGTCACCTCTCTCAGCCAGAAGGAGATCATCTTCTTAGAAATCTCCTCCTTAATGCACCCTGTATAAATGAAGTCTATGTTGTGCTGGTCTGAGGGAGTACGCTTTAGGTAGGCTTTCACTGAGCACACCAAGCAAAGCAACATTTCCTGGCCGTTATCTACAAAATCTTTATGAGAAGGAATGGAGAAGCCATCAAATCTTGGATCATTTGGCGAGGGTCCTGAGTTTTTCCGAGTGCATGAATCTCACCAACTCTTTTAGGTGATGCCAAGGCTAGAAGGAACACTGCTTTTAAAGTTGATTCCCTGTCTGAAGAAGTCTTGATGGGTTCATAAGGCAACTTAGTTAAGGAAGCCAAAACTTTGGTTGTATCCCAATCCGGAGGTTTCAAATTTTGGGGAGAACAACTTTTCTCGAAGTGTTTTATCATATCCGAAATTTCCCAAGATGTTGACAATTCCATATCCCTAGCTTTAAACACTTTGGAGAGGGTGGCCCTGCAGCCTTTCATGGTCGAGACATAGAGGTTTCTCTCATTCCTCAGAAAAAGAAGGAAATCTGCTACATTCTTTACAGTGGTTTTGAGGGGATGTAAATCCCTTTTACTGCACCAGTCCAAGAAGACTGACCACTTTCCTTCGTATAGCTTGAGGGAGGATTCTTTAACCGAGCTGGCAATAACCTTTACAACTTTCTAAGAAAAACCGTTCTTTCTGAGGAGCTGCTTGATAGTCTCCAGCCATGAAGTTTGAGGGATTCTGCTGAGCAATGTATCCTTCTGCTGTGTTCTTGTTTTAGCAGATCTGGTGTTATGGGAACACATCTTGGGATGTCTATGAGAAGATGTAGGGGATCCGCATACCATTCCGTTTAATGCCACATAGAGGCTACTAATGTCATTTGGAGACATGAAGCATCTGTTGATCACCCTCCTGATTTGACTGAATGGGGGAAACATGTACACATCTAGGTTGTTCCACTGGTGTTGGAACGTGCCCTGCATAACCGCGTTCTAGTCTGGAACTAGAGAGCAGTATAGGGGCAACTTGTGGTTCCTCGAGGATGCAAACAGATCCATTGTGGGGCCCGGCCACAAAATGAAGTCTGCTCGCTACTGATTGGTGCAAGGACCACTCCGTTCCCACTATCTGGCCTGATCTGCTCAGGGTGTCCACCAAGGTGTTCTTCTTCCCTGGGATGTATCTGGCAGTCAGTGTCAAGCCCTTGAGTTCCAACCATACATGTATCTGAATTGGTAGACAGTTCAAGATACGGGAAATTGTCCCCCCGTTTGCTCAAATGTTGTCTTCCCCTTCAGGTATTCTTGGAAATACTGCAGTGACAACCAAGCTGCCTTCATTTCCAAGACATTGATGTGTTGCTGTACTTTCTTGGTTCAAGTGTCCGAAACGCACTTTTCGTTTAGGTGTTCCCCCCAACCTGTCCGTTATGCTTCTAATAAGACTAACATGTCCGGAGCTAACTAGCCCAACTTTATTCCTTGCACCACCATTGCAAATCTCTTCTGTACTCCGTTAATGCAATAAGGTCTTCTTCCACCTCATAAGTTTGGCTCTCTTCCTTTAACTTCCATCGCACGGAGTGAATACGAGCTCTGCTTTTTGGGACCAGTTTCTCCAGAGACACTAGGTGTTCAATCAGGATCTGCCAATTCTTTATTGGTTGCATAGGATTGGAAAGGAACCTTTTCAAAACTTCTAAAAACTTCTCCAATCTTTCTTGTAATGGGAAAGCCTTCAAAATCTGGGTATCTATCTTCATTCCCAAGTACTTGATTTTCTGAGTCAAAACTAAATCTGATTTCTTGAAGTTTATCATAATTCCCAGGGTCTTACACATTTCTAAGATCGAGTCCTTCTCCTTTTTGGCTTGGGCCACAGAAGGTGACAGGATGAGCCAATCGTCCAGATACCTGCAGGAGAGAATCTCGCCTTTTCAAGAGAATATTAGCACAAACATTTGCTACATTCTTGGTCATATATTTTAATGTTTTACCAGACAGAGGGAAGAAGCCCATGATTACATTCCAGAAATTCCAAGAAACCATCTTTTCAATTAACTTCAATAATGCTACTTGGCAATTGTCAAGCCAAGAGGCAGTTCTTAGGGTCCTTTCTAAGATAAGTTCCAGGTTCATCATTTCAGAATTGGAGAAATTTGAACCTATTTGTCTCAAAAAATCTATAGGTGTGTTGTTCGGCAACCTTGACAGAGACCCATTAGCGATCCTGGGGAGGGACGTGGGCTTTTCTGGAACACAATATTTCACCTGTCTGGGCAATGGAGGCGGTAACAGCTTTTGAGATTGAAAGAAGGCTAAGGAATCTTCTTCCCCAGCAGTCAACAGGTCAATCTCTCTTATCAACAACTTTGCCATTCTAGTCAAAGGTAGTCGAATCAAATGCTTGGTTTCCAGAGCTGAAAAAGCCACTTGTTCCAATAAAGAAGAGTCTGCAAAATCAACTTTCTCCTCCTTCTCAGGTTCTGGGTATTTGAGAATTTTCCTTATCTTCTGAATAAGTTCTGGTCTAGCAGTCTTTGTATGTTCCCAATAGGGTTTGCAATGTGGGAATTTCACATGACAGGTCTTCCGTCTCTGATGAGGAGACGAGAGTGCATCAGGAGAATCTCAGGATTTTCTTTTCTTACTCGGTTTTACCAAACGGTGAGAGGGGGGAAACAATGGTCAGAAATGTCACGGCTTTTACTGTAAGAATACTGTGTCCAAAGACGAACGTTCTCATTCATCGTCATCAAACCAAAGAGATCTAACCTTGAGTTCATTGTCAGAATTCCAAGACCCAGAGTGGTTGTGAGCTGTACTGTCCACTCAAGAGGAAAAAGGAGAAGCCACTCATCTTTTAGAAGGAAAAAGACTTCGTTCCACATACTCCGCTCTCATGTGGGAATCACCGTGCCACGTTCTGCTTCTGGAACAAGAACGGGAGGAATCCGACAACCATGCATGACAAGGAGTGTCCGCTCAGTGCCTGGATTTGCGAGGCACCAGCCAACTACTCTTCCCTTGATGTTTCTGACTAAGAGAGGTACAGTCACACCCCTAACTTATGTGAGGTTAGGTTCCGGACCCCCTCACACAAGGTGACTTTCTGCGTAAGTTTGGCACAGTCTCTAGAAATGCTAATAAATGCTTATTTCTAGAATTTAAACACTAAATATGACCCTAATCATACTCCCAAAGTATTAAACTAACTTTTAAATGAAATTAAAGTTACTGCAATTTCATTTAAAAGTTAGCTTAATACATTACCCTTAAAAAAAGGAATAAATGGTTGACATAAAAATATAGAAGTGTGAAAATTACATATACTATTTCTCTCTCTCTCCCCATTCCACCGATCTATTTTGAAAAGTCTTCTCAACCTCGTTTTTAAAAACTTCTTTATTCTGTCTCTTTTCTTTGTTCTGAAATGCTCTGTCTCTGTGTTTTAGAACGGTGCATTTGCAGTTCATAGATGGTACAGGTAAAATTAGATCAATTTAAAATTATCTATTTGTACAGGTAAAGACATACAGGGAAACAGTATTACGTAGGTTGCACTAACCACGAATGAGAGAGAGAGAGAGAGAGAGAGAGAGTAAGTGTCCTTACTTGGGAGTGAAACTTTTTATGAATTATATTGTGGGAGAGAGAGAGAGAGAGAGAGAGAGAGAGAGAGAGAGAGAGAGAGAGAGAGAGAGAGAGAGAGAGAGAGAATCCTTTGACCTGCTAATCAGCAACACTCCCCCTTCTTGTCATGTTAAATTGGCATATCTGACAGCTTTGCCTTCAGCTTCTCCTCAACAAGTTACAAAAGATGAGGGGAAGATATTTGTTTGTTTAAAATACATATCACATATAAATTTTGTAATTACAGTTATATCATTATTATTATTTAGTCTTATTAATCTTATTAATATATGAAAATTAGTACTTAATAGGTAAAAAATTTATTTATCATACAAAACAAATAAACATATACATGTACCATAAAAATTCTCTCATCTTAGTAAAAGAGAGAGAGAGAGAGAGAGAGAGATTATTATTTTTATTATTTAATGTTATTTAATTTACACATACAAGCTTGAAAACTTATAAATTACATGAAAAATTGCACATAAACACTTTCGCAGGGTTTCTCAGTACAGTATTCGTAAATGTTCGCGTGTCTGTGAAAAACTTGTGTATGACAATTAGTTAGGTTCCACTGAAAAGTTTGTGTGTCTGTGAATTTGTGCAAATTGAATCGTGCAAGTTTGGGGTATTACTGTACTGTGCTTCCAGAACGTGACTGGCAACATTTGGTCACAGGCAGAGAAAAGCTGGATGGGGAAGAGGCAGAAGAGGCAGAACTTCCACTCTTTTGTCGCACACCACTAGGTCCCGGTACAGGGCTAGACAGGAAGACACTGGTCTTCTTGCTTCCAGTAATGGTAGATCCTGTTTTCTTTAATGGGCTAGACATATTAGGAACCTTGCCTTTCAAAAAAAAAAAAACTTGAAAGAACTGACATAATTTCCCGTCGGATGATAGATTTCTGCTCAGTTGACGGAAGAGTTGGCAGATCTCTTCCTGGGGTAATGGGAAGCAGAGAGGAAGCAAGGATGGCTGGAGATGGAATACAAGTAATAGAGGGGATAGGGTTATCTACTGCCTGGGGAGTAGATTTTCCCTTGTCTGACTTCTTATCACCTGTTATCATATTTCTCCCACTGGGAAGCAGTCCACGATTCACGCTCTTGACACTTCAGAGTCTGAGAACAATCTTGTTCTCTGCATTTCGAGCACACGGAATGAGGGTTCACCCCCTAACGGTGACAAAAACTTTCCACATTTTTTACCTTTTCTAATCACACCCAGACATTTACAGGAGACTGGTTTCACTGATCCTTTCATGATCTTGGGGAAAAACACAGAACATACTATGTGAATTTCCCTATACGCTAATTACATCCATTGCAAAAACACACCAATCACTGCTAAGAACAAATTGGGAGATGCTGGTCCTGCTGGCATCTTTTATAGCTAGTGCTACTCTATAAAGTGAGTCTACCATAGCCGTCTGCGCATGCACGTCTAAGGATACTCCTGTCATATGATGCTGTGGTGTTTATATCAGTGTCAGAACAATTCGCAGGTTACAGATCCAGAGCCAGCTAGATTGCAGCAAGATAGTGACAGTCTATATATGCACAAACATACATCATGACTATATGAAGTTTGGACTGATAAAAGTCTCCAAACTACAGGTCAAGTAATTGCAACTGGCCATATTAAATTCATAAAGCTAAACAGCATTGTTGTTATATACCTTTATACACAAAATGCACAGTAGGTATTTATATCGTATAGAATTATTCTACAGTAGTAAAAGAGTTTCATGAAAGCCTGAAAAACTTGATACTTAGCTCACACACCAATAAAATTTGGAGACTGGTAGCTCTGGCTATTGGTACAATAGATACTTAATGTAATTTGTGCTACCTGCCATGAGAAGTTCTAAATATACTCATCACTACTCTAGAATGAAACAGGATGCCCGAACTTTCCCAGTTCAGTCCAAAATTTAGTTCTAGAGAATGTCACCTTGCATTTTCCTGAAAATAACAAAAGAGAGAAAGCAAGTACATATAACTCTCCATTAACATGGAAGATGTGTTCCAACTTCAAATAAATGGAAATCAGGGGAAGGAACACATTATAATTTCCCCACAAGAATCAATGGGCAGGTAGATTCTGAGATGGTGGGATACTTTCCCTGTTTTTGGGGTTCTGATAAGAAATATTACTGTATGAACATCATGAGTAACACAACATTAAAAACACGAGTTTTTGCTGTCCAACATATCACTTTACCTGCAATCCTTTTGCTCTCCTTTCAATTTGTGCTGTTTGCCCCACATGTATGAAACAATGGTATATTAGGGGAGCTAAAAGTTCAGAGGCAATGGAGCTTCTACTTTTTATTGGATACTGATAAGCAGCAACATGGGAAATTTCCCATGTTGCTGCTTATCAGCAGAGTAGAATGATCAGGAAGGTTTCCATTTGTATTTTATGCTTGGCTGTATTGGATTTGCAACATGAAGTCTTGTATTGGATTTGCAACATGAAGTCTTGTATTGGATTTGCAACATGAAGTCTTGTATTGGATTTGCAACATGACTGCATGCTCAAGTCTTGTATTGGATTTGCAACATGACTGCATGCTCAAGTCTTGTATTGGATTTGCAACATGAAGTCTTGTATTGGATTTGCAACATGAAGTCTTGTATTGGATTTGCAACATGACTGCATGCTCAAGTCTTGTATTGGATTTGCAACATGACTGCATGCTCAAGTCTACTTGGTGACAAAGATTGATTTTTCATTTACAAAGTATTTGTTTTTGTACTGAGATGTAATAAACCTCTTTTTTGATCATGAGTATACAGTTAACTCTCCATTTACACATTTTTACTTTAACATGGGTTGTGATTAGAGGAGATAATAATCTCTTTATATGAATTCCTCATGTTAACACAAGTGAGAAGAAAAAGCATGAGGTGCACATTTCTTAAAAAAAAAAAAAAAAGATTTATGACATTACTGAAGGTTAACATATCACTCCTAAATCTTGAAAATGCTCCAAAATGTATATATACATCATGATAATTTCTCATCTGCTTTTGTACATGATTACTATAATAATAATTCCAATCCTTTACTAAAGAAAGCTAACCACTGTTACTCACTGTAAGACTGAATACAGGTACATATAGAAAGTTAGTGATTAGAGGAGATAATGATCTCTTTATATGAATTCCTCATGTTAACACAAGTGAGAAGAAAAGGCACGAGGAAATTTCCATGTTGCTGCTTATCAGTATCCAATAAAAAAGTGTTACACATGGTAGCCTGTACTGGGGTTACCACTAAATGTCTGCAACATGCTGCACACCACACATGGTATTACAAGTCCTAAGCAGCTTCCCTTTAGCACCAGCTGCATTTGGTTCTGCCTTCCTTTTCATCTGTTCCATTTGGTCTCTTCCTTATCCAGCTGTCCAAAGTCTCTAAATTTACCTTGCTTTAACATCTGCCTCCATTTTGGGAACAACTCCCTCAGGAGAAACCCATTTGAATCTAGAAATCTATGTTAACAATAATAATAATAATAATAATAATAATAATAATAATAATAATAATAATAATAATAATAATAATAATAATAATAAATAATAATAATAATAATAATAATAATAATAATAATAATGAAACATGGCAGTTCATAGATTCCTTATAACAACACAGATACCATGAACACTGGGAGTATTGCCAAGAAAATGAGAAACTAGAAACTCTATAAGGAAACTGCACACAAAAATAAAATTTTATCTAAACAGTTTCAAAACTGAAAGGCACAGAAAATGTTAAACATGTTGAAAAATTTAAATATAATTGCAAAATTTAACATTTTCTTTCACTGGACATTAATGCATAAGAGTCTCTTTACATCTTAGAAATACAAAATCTGCAAAGGCAACAAAAGGAGAGAAAACTTAAAAGATTATCAATCTTCTATATATATAAAAATGGATGTACGTATGTGTGTGCGTGTTCCAGCATAACTCTGAAACACATCGAGCAATTTCAACCAAACTTGGTATACACATGACTTACTATCTAGAAAAGGATACTGTGGAGATAAGATATCTCTGGCACAGGAGGTGGGGGTGGGAAGGGGGTGACATGTAAAAATAACTGAAAACAACAGATATTAGAGTCTAATCCATAGTTTTTGAGGTCACTGCGATGAATAGTGACACTCCCTACGTCCTTTAAGTCCAAGCTCAGCCCCAATAGGAATGGGGGGTGAGAAGGGGTAGGGGTGAAATATAAAATGTCAAAAATGCTGGACAATGTAACTGAAACAACTATCTTAACAGGAAAGAGAGAGAGAGAGAGAGAGAGAGAGAGAGAGAGAGAGAGAGAGGTTATCGGTTGTCATTCAAGAGTTTTCCCAGGGAGCACCGGGTTGGTCAGTTGGTTTAATATATAAAGATGGCTGCACATGGCAATTTAGGGCAAAATGTTTCTCAAATCACAAAGAAAAATGTTAAGCTGAATAAGAATATTTGTACAGTCATATTAAAAAATATTTACAAAAACTGTAAACAAATTCTGGAAAGGACAGTTGTGTGACAGTTCCAGTCTAATCATTATTATTGAAAATTACTTTAACAATACCAGTGAGTTACATTTGAAAGTTTAAGAAGTTGGACACCACAGGAAACAATGTATTTGGAACTGTAGAGGCACTACAAATAACCACTGATACCATTTAAAGCAGTAATCCTGTAGAGGCTACAGTCATAAGTCTCTTGGCTCACAAATAAAGGGGACCCAAAAGTAACCGGAATTGTGTCATAGAATTTTATTCAGTTATTGTTACATGTTTACAGTCTTATCACCTTCAAAGTATTCTCCATTTGAAGCAATGCACTTATCCAGACGTGTTTTCCACTGTTGAAAGCAATTCTGGAACTCTTGTGAAGTTATGGCTTTTAATGACTCCGTCGTTTTCTTCTGAACCTCTTCAACGTCTGCAAAACGGTTTCCTTTGAGGGCTTTCTTCATTCGGGGGAACAAAAAGAAGTCACAGGGAGCAAGATCGGGTGAATAGGGAGGGTGGGTAAGTGTGGTCATGCCATTCTTGGTCAGAAACTGTCTCACACTCAAGGCAGTGTGCGCTGGTGCATTGTCGTGATGAAGCCACCACCCTCCACTTTGGTGTGCGCTGGTGCATTGTCGTGATGAAGCCACCACCCTCCACTTTGCCACAGGTCGGGGCAAAGTGGAGGTGGTGGCTTCATCACGACAATGCACCAGCACACTGCCTTGAGTGTGAGACAGTTTCTGACCAAGAATGGCATGACCACACTTACCCACCCTCCCTATTCACCCGATCTTGCTCCCTGTGACTTCTTTTTGTTCCCCCGAATGAAGAAAGCCCTCAAAGGAAACCGTTTTGCAGACGTTGAAGAGGTTCAGAAGAAAACGACGGAGTCATTAAAAGCCATAACTTCACAAGAGTTCCAGAATTGCTTTCAACAGTGGAAAACACGTCTGGATAAGTGCATTGCTTCAAATGGAGAATACTTTGAAGGTGATAAGACTGTAAACATGTAACAATAACTGAATAAAATTCTATGACACAACGGTTAGGAAACTGTAACAAGGAAATTACGTTTACTGACCAATTACACTCTAATACGATTTGCTGGGTAAATTATTTTGTTTGGATATACTCTATTTATAAATAATATCAAACAGTTACTGCATACCAAATCCTTTGCAATAATTGCTGAAATCATGAACTTCACTGTTATTTGTCAAATGAACAACTTGGTACAGTTTTACATTACAGTATATCATTTATTGTAACTGTTACACACTTTCTTGATATGTTTCATCCCTCCTATGTAACATGTGCTTTTGAAGTGTAAAGTAATGTCTGAGTTAAATGCCATTACTGTATTAGGCCAGCATTACTAAGCATGTTTTAACATTCTTGCTGTTTTCTCACTCGCTAAGAAAATCAGTAGTAAGGCAATCTGTCGCAATATTTCCCAAAACTTTGGGAAAAGGCTGTGGGTCCAGTGAGGAATGTTTCTAGTATTAAAGTAACAATTGTGAGCATGATAACTGTAACTACTTTACTACACTAAGCAGGGATCCCTTCAATCAGTTCAGTCCTGTGCCGTGGCTTTTCAAAACGTGGCAAATTTACAGTATTCAGATTTGGTCACGGTCCTGCTTTATCTTTATTTTTCTTCATTCCATTTTAACACTCATTTTATACTTATTTCAAATGTCTCTCTTAATTTTGTTTCTCTTAGTCTTAAAAACAATAATGCTCAATTTGGAAATTACCTCAGGTTTGTAATGAATCTAAATTATTGCTTTATTAGAAGATTACATGAACTTTGTAGTTCAAATTTTACCCAGAATGCTAAGCCAAAATATGCAGCTGTTGCAGGGTAAACTTTGGTAAGAATGAAGAAAATAAGCTAAAGAGTAACTTACCTAGAAGTGCTGTTGTTTTGACAAAGTGATCATTTACTTCTGTATGCCTATACATTTCATCTGTAAGGCTAAAGACCATTGAGTCTGTTCACACTGAGGCTAAAACACATATCCACCATACCATTCCTGACTGTCAGGTGGAACATGCCAAATCCCAATTTGAAGATCAGATCTTCGATAAATCTTGATTAACTTTTGGAATGTAATATGTGGTAGACTACCAAGATGCAGTAATTTCAAGCTGGACAGCAGCTCTATCAGGAAAACATAAAATGGAACCCCTACAGGCTCTTCCCTTAAAAAATTGGTCATTTCCCTACAGCTGAAGTTGAAGCAGTGGAAGCTAAGCCTCAGAATGCTAATTGTATTAAGTTTTTTACTTGCAGCTAAAGACATAAGCCATTCACATGGTTTATCATGAAGCACCAGTGATAAAGAGTATAACTCTGGAGAGGACTCTAAAACTTTCTCAATAAATTTGTGAACTGATGGAACACAATCTTCACCAGAATGAACAGTCAAGTTAGTCAGTTTCTCCAAGTTCTTGATGATTATATTATCTTCAGAATCAATATGAACCTGAGTTAATTTGATTCTCAAAACCTCTAAATTTGGACACATGGAAATTATATCACATAGTAAGGATAAGTCAATATCTCCTTTAATATTAAAATGAAACGAAGTTAAAGTACTACCAACTTGAGAAAACATTGGGTTATATATAGATATATCAACATTATAATCAATATCTTGCCAAGTATATACAAAGAGAGCCTTACATTCAAACTTCAATATCCAGGTTTTTGAAAACTCAATTAATTCCTTTATTCTCTTGTCATCATGAAGAGTGTGAGAGAATGTTAACTGATAGACATTTTCTATGGGTAACTTTATGTCATCCTCACTCTTCGAATATCTATCAAAATATGTCTGCAACCCATTCAGACTGCAATTAAGAACCCTGTATGAGACACCATGCAAAAACTTGGGTAACTCTTCAGGTATGGCAGGAGAAAATGGCATTAATGTACTAGAGGTAATATTTAATGGATGAGAATAAAAGGAAAGGAGTGTGTAAATAAATAAAGACAAAGATTCCCTTCTGTTAGACTTACTGATATCATCCATTTCACCCATGTTAAGATGTTTTAAGTGAGGAAATGATAACTGTCTTTGTTTTTCCAACAAGGAATTTTTTAATGCCAATGCTTTTACTTGATCATAGTTCATTCCACGAAAAAAAGTTCTATATAAGCAAGTAACAGGCACCAACAGTTTTCCCATACACTTTTCCACATGAAAAGTTTCAAGAGACGGACAGTGCTTCTGAAGAGAGAGTAAAAGTCTTTCACATATGTTATTGCGAAGGTATACTCTTTTCAGGTAAGGGGAGTTTTCGATGATGGCAAGCAATGGTTCTGGTCCACCAAAAGCCAAATGGTGTGTTGACAGTTCTTCAATTTCAAATGGAGCAAAAGACCTTAATACATCTGCAAACAAAGGGCAGTCTTTCTTCCAGAGCTCACAATTTACCTGTAAATCAAATGTGCAGTAATACTGTTAATATAAACATACTTGTAAATCTCAGTTGTACTGTATTGAAAATAAATTAAAACTAGGCAATGTGTAGTTCTACATACCAAGCAAATCTCAAATAAAAACACTATGAATATGACAGCAGCAAATGCTCACACTGAGTTGCCTGATAGCTTCTGTACACTCAACATTCTGTAATGTAAATTTATACACTTGCTTCTGCATATGGTAAACCCACGTATCAAGTATCATTCACGTACCCTTGGCATGAAGGGAAACTGAGCTGCATCTGAGCATCCTCCTACTTTGTTGCTAAAAATTGCTTCTATAAGGAACTTGAACAGAGGAATGAAACTGCAAGGATCAATCAGTTCTAGTTTGTCACTTATGACACTCCGAATCCGACGTCTAATTTCACTATTTGAACCACCCAACCATTCTGTTTGGTTAAACCAAGACTGGATACTCTGAAGTCTATTCTGCAAGAAGAAAGAAAATCACTTTAATACAATATAAGGATCACAGTATTCTTGAAAGATTTTTCAAAACAATTTTCATGTTTCATAGGTACAAACCAATTTTACTTCACCATATCACTTGCTGAGCAATCACTTGCTGCACATTAGATTAGCAGAAAGATGTGTTCTTGGACAAAGATAAAGCATTAGTTGGACGTTTCACTTCTGGGGAGAAAACCCCTCTGCCAAACTTTTCTATTTTTCACCTTAGGCTGTAGTGGCCAAAAGGGAATACAGTACTATTTATTAAAAAGAGGTAGCAATTATGAAATGCAAAAATTATAATTTCAAATATTCTGTGTAAACAGAGGGGAAAACCTCTCATTTTACTTATGCAGATTTGTTTTTAGGTGGGAGGAGGCAGTACATCATGGCTCAAAAACATTTCCTCTTATTAGAGATCTGGCAGAAAGATAGCTTCACAAACTAGAATACTTCTAATTTCAGAACTATGGTATCATCTATAGCCCATCTAGAAGGGGCTTACTTACCCTTATAAAAATGTGTTCTGTATTATAAAGGATTATTATGATAGTTCCCTATTCATTATATAGCATTAGTCATTTGTACACTTGATTAGTTCTCTAGTACTCAACTCTCTATGATAAAATATACTTATGCATGACACTGGCCTCTGAGTTTGTCAAAGGCACATTGTATTCAGACGTGAATTCAATTGGGCATTTAAAATTAAAGATAGATTCAGTAGAGAAAGGGTTATGTGGGGTGGTTGGCAGGGGAAGCAGTTTTCGGGCAGAGAGGGGGTGAGAAGGCCATGTGGGATGGGTGAAGGAAGAGGGGTAGGCAGGCCTTGGCTTCTTTGGAGCTTTTTTGTTTTATGTTTATTCACATTTTATTAAAGGATACAGTATGTAATCTCTCAATTATCTGGATTAATAGTCCCAAGGCCTTGTTGGATAAGGGCAAAATCCAGATAAGGCCAAGTTTAAAATTCTGCTGAGGTAAAACAGCAACTCTGCACCCTTACTCCCCCTCCCCTGTCAACACAGCACAACCATAAACACTGAAGAATTCTTGCAAAAGGCAATTATTACCTTATTGTACCATATTTGTAATAAAATATACTGTATACTGTAATACACTTTGACAAAAAAGTTAAACTTCATTTTCTCTCTCTGGTATATGACACACAATTCAGTGTTTGTCCACAGCCTACCATGGTTTTATCACCATTAATGGTTTTATCTTTCTAATAAATGTATTTTTATTGAATTAATGCCTTTTTTTCATTTCCTCATAATATCATATTGGTCAGAAGCTGTACATATTTTTAGTATTTAACAGTTTATTATCAATTTTCTTTTTATTATGATCAATGATAGTACATTTTGGTCAACCATCACTTGTGTTTAATCCAGACATTTTTTCATTGGGACTACTAAAGGGTAATGAATAATTTTCTTTTTATTGCCAGATTCACAGAAGCTGTTATTTTGCCAGATTACTAAGACATGACCTGCAGGGTGCCAGATTAGTTAGAATACAGAGTGGTAAGTTAGAATACACTGAACAGTTAACCACCTCTTCCTTCCCTTAGAATATCCTGTAATTCAGTACAAGTTCGTTAATAAGATAAAAAGAAACAATAAATGAAAATCAAGTGAAATTTTAATGAAGCACACGCAAAATAAATGGTACAGGTGTTGACTTACACAAGAAAGTTCATCACTGCCACTTCCAAAGTGACGAGCTGGAATTTGTAACTAAGCACATTTACATGTCTTGAGGTAAAGAGATGTCAGGATTTCCATCCTCTTCATCTTGGAATTTTTCTATATTTCACACTATTCTCATTTACATTTTTATTGTATTTTCTCATTTTTTATTTTTACAAGTCGAAAGATAAATGCAATCGTGTCTATAGGGTACGTATGTACACAAAAACTCATTCGCTGGGGTTGGTAATCTGCTATAGCTTGTTTTGTTGGTGCTGTTATGCTTATGATTTTTTTATCTATATTTTATGCTATTCTCATTTATATTTTTACCGTTGTAACGTGCATTTATTCATGCTCCATGAAGAGTGTAGGTCACTAGGACCACACAAGCAGAGTAAACAGGAGTCGTAAAAATGCTCCCTGCCAATTAGCAATTTGCTACAGCAGCCACCCTCGCAGTAGAAACTCCACCTTTCTTGCCCTTAATGTCTTTCTATTGTATTCCTATTGTTCCCTCCTGTGTGCTATCACCCAATTCTCATTTTTCAACTGCACCCACATCCCAAGCTGTCAGCAGACACAAACAAAGCCAGAAGATTTTAATGGTCATTGTATGACAGGACAATCTCAAGAAGTTTCGGAGGACAGCATATGGGACGGCTGAAGCCAGAGATGCAGTTTGAGACCTCAGGTCACTCTTTAAGATTCACAAGGCCCACGATTCTTTGGTTTGATTTAGCACCAGATGCTTTGATGCTGTGAGAGATTTTTCAAAGAAATTAAGAGTGTCCAGTTGGGTAAAGGGTAACAATATTTCTGTGGATGACCTAGAAAAATTGCTTCAATTCGCATGGGTGCTTAATGATGTTCCTGATGCCATAGTAGGTAGTTTTGATGAAAGGATAGAAAAGGGGTTCGATGAAGCCTTGCTTTTCTTGCAGGTTCGCAAACACCTGTCGAAATGTCCTGCTGTGAATAGCACTTTCATAAAATGGGATGCAGTAGGCTTCGAGCTATTCCAGTGCACTTGCCACAGTGTGATTCTAGTTTTCCTTCTATGAGTTTGTGTGCCAAGACAGAAGATAGTAGGGGTTCTATGGGTTCAATGTCACAGGTCCGTTGCTTTAACTGTAATAGGCAGGGTCACACCAAAAAGTTTTGCAAGGTGAGATATTGTGGTGTCCGCAAGTCTTCAGAGCACAGTTGGCAATTTTGTCCAGTTCTTAAATGGGACGAATTTAGGAGTGCACCTAAGGGTTCTGGCATTTGTAATAGAACTCCTCAAGGGGATTTTTCGAGGGTTTCTAGAGACCGGCAGAATTTTTGGGGGGCCAAACAACAAATGGGGAAAAGGGGAAGGGTGTTTCTTGTGATATAGGACTTCTGGCTGAGCCCTTAGAGCCAAACCCAAATGTGAAAGGGTCTGTGCATGGTGTCGATGTCTCGGTATCCTACTGATACTGGTGCATCTGTTAATCTGACAAATTATGATATATATTGATCGATGTTTTCTGATTGCTTTTCTGAGGCCTACTCAAGAGACAGTATGTGATGTTCAAGCAAATAAGTTGTGTGTTTTAGGTTGCATGGACATTTATTTGTCCTTGGGAAGTAAAGTTTTTATAGAGTCATTTTTGGTTTTACGAGGGGCTGCTTTGGGGAATGCATTGTTACTGGGTCATCCAGTGTACCGGTGAAACAGAATCTCGGTTCATACAGGGGTAGGCTGTATAACTGTTGGGATACCTGGGGTTTTTGTCTCGTACAAGGAAATTGATGAGATTAAAGGGGATCATGATAAGGGATCGGGTGTTGTTAACAGTTTACGGGTTGATACTGAAAATGTTTCTGCAGGGAAGAAGTGTCATAAAGGTATTTTATCAGAAGATGTGATTTTGGGCCAAGGTGTGGTTGCTCTGGTGAAAGTCTCAGTGAATGATGTGAAAATGCCTAGACAGGTGTGTGCGAGTGAGGGGAGTGAGAAGCTCAAGGGGGCAGTGAGTACAGTTTCTATAAGCAATGTGTCTGATGCAGGGGTTACCTGAGTAGAATTACTAAACTGTAACAATTCAGTTCGGCGATATCAGAAGGATACATATGTCTTAGATTTTGAAGATTGGGTTGATGACAATAATTTGGGTGCTATTGCAGGGGACAACAATGAATTTTCAGAGGCAGAATTACAGGTTAGGAAACAGGTTTTTAGGGATCATTTAGCTAATGCTGATTATAAAGAGTATACAGAGAGGGTGGAAAACATTTTGGCTGAGTTTGCTGATACAGTATTGTCGCTCTTACAGGGGATAAGCTGGGGTTAACTAATATGTTAGAACACAAGGTTCATTTATAGAATGAGACTAAGCCTATTTTTGTCACTTCATATAGGATTCCTTTTAAGATCAGTGAACAGGTAGAGCAAGAGGTCAATAAGTGGGAAGAGGAATTTTAATTTTCCATTGTTAGTAGTGCCTAAGAAGGATGGCTCAGTACATGGGTGTGGATTTTCGTAAGTTGAATAAGTTGATCCCGGACTGCTATCCTGTGACATTTTTCTGGATTTCTTTGTTGAAATCGGGGGTAAAAATATCTGCTCTTCAACTGATTTGATGCAGGGGCTTTTGCAAGTTCCTCTTAGTGAGGAGAGTTGCAAGTATGCTGCTTTTTCTTTGCTGAAGGGACATTATGAGTTTACGCGGATGCCGTTTGGCTTGACAGGTAGCTCTTTGACTTTTATGAGATTAGTATATACAGTTTTGCATGGATTGTTAGTCTATTTATGTCTATATGGGCGACATCTTGATTTCCACTGATTCTGCAGAGGAACATTTAGAGGTCCTTAGGGAAGTTCTTAGGAGACTTAGGTTTGCAGGTTTGAAAATTGAATTAGCCAAGTGTGATTTCTTGAAGAAGCAGATGGTATATTTGGGTCATGTTATTTCTAAGGAAGGTGTCAGGGTAAATGGGGACAAGGTTTGGGCGATCGTGGATTTTCCTACTCCTAAAAATAAGAAGCAGATTCGTTCTTTCTTGGGCATGGTGGGACTTTTCCGGAAATTTGTGAAAGGTTTTTCCACCCTATTGTCTCCGTTGACAGGCGTGTTGAGGGACGATGTGCAGTTTCTTTGGGGGGAGAGGCAACAGCCGGCCTTTCAGAAAATTAAAGAGGCTTTAATGAGTCTCCAGGTGCTGAAGTTTTCAGATTTCGAGCAACCTTTCATGCTGGTGACAGATGCCAGTCATGAGGGCATAGGAGCTTGCCTTACATAGAAATCTGAGGGTAAATTGCATCCTATCGCATTCTACAGTAGGAAGTTTAAGACACGAGGGAGTAATGAGATGTCTATGTGCATGACGGACAAAGAGACATTTGCGTTAGTGTCTAGTTTGGTTCATTTTATGATGTTATTGTTGGGCAACAAAGTTGAGGTTCTTACAGATCATACGCCATTGTTGGATCTTTTTAATAAGGTGGATCTTTCTCCTAAGAGAGCTAGGTGGTTTTTGACAATTAGGGATTTTGACGCCAAGCTTTGGTATATTGAAGGTAGACATAATGTTGTAGCTGATGCCCTTAGTAGGAGTTTTTATGATTCAGATGGGTCTCGTGTTTGTTATGTATCTGGGGATTGCATAGACTGGGATATTAGTTCAGTGGAGACTAAACAGGATGAAGAAGAAATTTTGGCAGACGCAAAGGCGTTTCTTAGAGGGGAATTAGTTAGGAAGGGTTATGGGTTGCTTTTTGCAGGTCTAGAGTTAGAGGGTAATTTGTTAGTTACGAAAATTAAATATAAGCTAAGGAGTAGTGAGGATAAAGGAGATACAACACAGACAGCGGTCCCAAAGAGCCTAGTAAATGCAGTTTTGGATACTGCTCATTGTAGGTTTGGTAGTCCACATTTAGGTATTGAGAAGACGTATCACAATGTACAGGGGAAGTTTTTTTGAAGAACATGCTCGCATCAGTGGAGGATTTTCTGGGGGATGTTCAGTTTGCAATGCATGCAAGCCATCGAGGGTTACTTCATGTAAATTGGGTTCGTTTCCTATCCCCAGTAGACCCTTCCATATGGACGTACTTTCCAATTTCTGAGTCTGGTTATGGGCACAGACATTTGTTGGTTATTGTGAATGAATTAACTAGGTTTGTAGAGATTTTCCCTTTGAAGCATAAGACAGCGGAAGAGGTAGCAGATGTTTCTTTTGAGGGGTTTAATTGTTGTTATGGGGTTCCTGAGATACTTACTGTATTACAGATAATGGGAGAGAATTTGTGAATAAGTTGTTAAGAGTGTCTTGCAGAGCTTATGGGAATTCAGAAAGTAACTATTATTCTGTATAGACCAGACGCCAATGGGTTATGTGAGCAGGCCAATAGGAAGGTAACTGAGGCTCTCAGAATCACTGTAGGGGGTAATGATGTGAATTGGGATCAGTATATCACACAGGTTCGGCATAGCATTAATACTATGGTTAGCAATACTACTGCGATGTCTCCTGCTGAGGCGGTCTTTGGTTATTCAGCACGAGGCATGCTTGATTTGTTATCCATTCCGTCTCGCTGTGATGATACGGTTAAATCACTGGTCTCAACAGCTAAGGAGAGATACGCACGCCTTGCTAGGAATCTTGAGTTGAATACGCAGGAAATGGTTGACAGGAGCAATTCAAAGCCAGATAATGTTAAGTTGCTGTCGGTGATAGGGTTTTTGTGAAGATAATGTCAGGAATCAGTTGAATTATCAATTAGGGCCTAAGTTTGAGGGTCCATTTTGGGTTGTGGGAAAAGAAAGTAAGGGAATAGGTTTGTTGTTCGAGACGAAAAAACGGGATTGTCCAGGTTGACATATATATCTTAGATCAAGAGGACAGCTTAAAGGAGAATTGATGGGCTCATTTCTTCTTTTTTCTCTTCTTTTTCTTATGTACTTTTATTCTCTTTTTATTTTTATTTGCAGGTTTCCCAGAAATGTAACTTGGGGATTTTGAGCATGGGAGGATGCTTGTCTGAGGAGTTTTATAGATTTTGGTTTGTCTAATCTCAGTGTGTTTTGTTGTTTTTTTCCTTTCTGTGCAAGTGCGGTGGTTCAACGTAATTACCTATTAGAATTTTGGCAATGCTGAGGTTATGTTACATGAGGCGCATGGATACCGTAGAGTTCTGTGATTTGGGTTTGTAGTCGTAATTTTTTTGTTTGGTTTTGAGGTCTGATTAGTTATAGGTATCTTTTCTTTGTTTTTTTGGGTGCTGAAGTTGTTTGCTCGTAGCCTTCGGGGTGGCTGTCTATGTGTCTATGTCAAAGTAAAAAGTGCTGTGGTTAGTTTCTTTCATGAGGGGCGTTATGGTCTTATATATGGTTTTGGTGACTTATGGTTTTATGACTTTATAAGATTACATTTCACAGATATATTTTTGGTTTTCTGATCCTTTGAGGTGTTAGAGTTGTTGTATTGGTATTATGGTTTTATGGTTATGTGATATACTTTTTTTTGTAGTAAAGTTGATTTTTTGTAATTATAGGGATGGTAGTTAGTGTGTCAGTTGCAAGTTTAGTGAGGGTTGAACTAGTGGCGGAGGGTAAATCTTTGACAGCATTACGAGACAGTTATAATAAATTGTCTGGGGGTTTTGAGAAATTGAGGACATCTTTGAATGGGTTACTGGTTACTGTTGATGGTGTTCGGATATTAGATGTTTTTTCATCTTGTGAAACTACCTTACTTAATGTTGAGAAAGAAGCAGAGTCTCTATTAACAGTAATTAAAACTCAGGTCCAAGCAACTAATGCTGCTTCTAAGGGGCGTATTTTTGGGGATATTTTACAAATGGGGGCTCTGAAATGTACTTTGAAAAATGCAGCATATCTTTAAGGTTCACATACAATTTCACTGGGGGGAATTTGTATCGTTATCATGGGATTTTGAAAGTATGCTTGTCTGATAGAGGGTTGCTTGTGGAGGTTCCTGTTTGTGATATGAAATCGTTTCACAGTTTTATTATCCAGCCTTTTCCTAGTAGTTTTGATGGTTCGATGGTGACATGGGATGGAGTAGAGACTATGTATATTTTGGGTGATCAGTATCAGTCCTCTGCTATTAATTATAGGTCAGGGTGTACTTTAGTTCACGACAGATACATTTGTGACAGTAGGATTTTTGCTCTTAAGAACGTCGACTTGTCAGGATGTGAACCGTCACTTGTTTATAATCAGACACCTTCAGACCGTGACTTTACAACATTCCCAGAAGAGTATCAAGTGGCCTTTACAAAGACTTTCACGGCAGTTTTTTGTGCAAGCTGCCAAATCTCCAACTGATGTCATAATACATCAGATACCTTCCAGCTGAAAGGATCTTGCCTCTTTGATGCTGCTTGTCAGATCGTCATGTTGAAATTCCAAGTGCTCAGCAGGATGGTGTACAGTGCGAGCACTCATATCTTCATGTGTCACCTTCATGAGGAACATGGCATTATCCCTGTGCCTTCTCCTAGGGGGGGACATAACCATAATTCCTCCATTTCCCCCACTGCCTGAAGATGACTTCTTCTTTGTTCCAGAGCATTAAATTCTCTTATCGATTTTCTTGTTGTTAGTGGTCTTAGTCGTCATGCTGTGTGTAGAGTTGGGTGTCAAATGCACAAAGAAACTATCTGCAAATAAACACTCTGCCAAAGAGAAGCCAGCTCCAGGTGTTGCTCTTCAGCTGGTGCATGAGTTGGGGGAACAGAGCTCGTTGTTTCTTCCGTGCCAAGGGTGGCACAATCGGTGGCCGAGCTACTGAAAAACATTAAGATGAATATGTTATTCTGTTTTTTTTAGCTAAGCAGTTTTCTTGGAGACATTCTGGGCAAAGGTAAATGGAAACAGTGCCTATGTATTCAGCAAGTTAGTGCTGACGAAGGCCTGGCGTCAGTCTAGCTTCTCATGGAAGTCGTCAAGTTTCAGTTAAAGCGTTCATTCATTTGCTTTCATGGGTGTGTCATACAAGGTGCGAATTATTCAATTTGAGTACAGGTTAAACATTTCAGAATTAGATCCCTTTGTGCTCAAATCCGCTTCCCTGGAAGATTTTTTGACTGCCTGTGAGGTGAGCTGGAACTTTATTTTCAAAAAACCTGAATGGGTTTAGTTAACTTTGTTTAACATGTAATGATTCTTTGCATCAGTTACCATGCTGAATATCTTTTTCTCCATTTATTTTTTATCTGTTATCGCTTTGATTTTTATTGATGTTTGATTTTACCATGTTTAATCTTGTGCATTTCTTTTGGGGTTGGTAACGTGGGAAAACATCCCACATTTATTCTTTTCTGTGCCTGTTTTTAAAAGTTGTGTTTTTCCCTTTCTTTCCTCAGATGTATTGAATAGAGGTCAATATAATGGAGGGGAATGTGACTTATTGTGACTATGGTTGTGTTGACTTAATTTGACACTTTTGTAAAGACTCAACTGGTGGACGTTGATAGCACTATGTTATATTTCTTACTTGGTTAACTGGGTTAACAATTCTGGGATGCAGATATTCCCATTTCATTCTATTTTGATTCCAATCTACTTGCCATGTTAGATTACTGAATAAATTATATTTTTGTAGTCATGTTGAGAGAGAGAGAGAGAGAGAGAGAGAGAGAGAGAGAGAGAGAGAGAGAGAGAGAGAGAGAGAGAGAGAGAGAGAGAGAGAGAGAGGCTGGCCATTGCTACTGTGGTATCTCTGAGATATAAGTTGATACGACATTGTTCTTAAAACAGATGTGGAAGGAAGTTATGACCGTATCTGACCTTGTATAATAGGGCATAATACACATATATATGTATATAGTAATACCTCTATCTAACGCACTTTGAGTTGAGCAAATTCACAGACACACAAACTTTTCATTGGAACCTAACTAATTGGCATACGCAATTTTTTTACAGACACGCAACATTAGCAAAATCCTCAAGAAACCCTGCAGAAGTGGTTATGCTTAATTTTTTATGTAATTTATAAGTTTTCATGCCTTTGTGTAAAATTGGTATAAAAAATTTGTATTATTTTTATTTTTCTACATAAATACTGTATGATGCTAAAATCACAAACAGTGTGGCGGAATTCAAACCCACAAACAAAACAACAAACAACACTCACCCTGATCTTCGGTTGCTGGAGATGGATAAAGGCCGCCGTAACAACCACAACCGCAAACAACCACAAACACAACAAGGAAATAAAAAAAAAAGAAACGGAACACACACACAAATAAACAGCACACCAACAAGAAGACCAACAACTCCCAGAAAAGCATACGACAAAAAACTGTCCCACACAAGAACCACTGACTGGCACTAGTCTGACTAAAGACTCCCAAAAAACTGAAAAATCCTTCACATATTCCACAGACAGACAGCGCCGTAAACAAACTAACGACCTCATCCCTCTTCCAACAACCGAAGCACTCACTTACGACAATTACACTCTCTCTCTCTCTCTCTCTCTCTCTCTCTCTCTCTCTCTCTCTCTCTCTCTCTCTCTCTCTCTCACAAAACGTTGGGAAATGCTAAATAAAAACAAATTTATTCATCCCTCTATATTTCTCCCCCCCTTTTAGCATTTCCCAACCAACACCTTTCACACCTCTTTCAAATCGCCTTACGCAACACCCACGGATGCTCACTAGCAGGTCCTCTAGATCGCGTTCGCGGGCACGCAATCATTCTCTCAGAATCACTCTCTCTTCTAGCAACATTCAAACTCACATCATCTCCTCCATTCTCTCTCAGATTCACGCTATCTTCTTCACTATTACCACTCTCAATTTCATCCACAATCTCATCTATACCCTCTAACTCGTTCCCAAATACCTCCCCCAATTCTTCAACTAACCCATCCCATTCGCTCATTGACCTTTCCAATTCTTGCAACGATTCATTCATGCTTTCAATCACTCGTCTATCACTGCTACGCTCTCTTACTCTTACACTTTCGCTCACCTCCAACCGCTCACCAACCCCTACACGTTCAGTCAACTCAGTTATATCAAACCCGCATATGCTATAACGTTCTATCCATACCATCCCATTCATCCGTATTACACGCTTTATCACTCATTTCCACTTTGGCACTCACACCCCTATCACACAACTTACGACCATTCAGTTTACTTACGTTCTTCCCTTTCTTACGTTTTTTACCATACTCTACCAAAACAAATTGCTGATCCTCCATACACAAGCTCTCATGCATACTTGGTTCACCCACATTCGATTTCAACCATTTATACACCCCATTCTCTCTCACATATTCCGGTACATCCTTCCATCTACGCAACTGGTTGTGATGCGCTCGCATTTCTCTCACACTACCATCTACACATACTTCCCCTACAACATAACTAAGCCCACTGGGACCAACTTCCAACACCTCATACGGACCCTCAAATTTTTCACGCACTTTATTTACATTCAACCGCCCTTTCTCGATTACTTCTTTCAACACTTTTCGCCCACCTTGTAACTTTCAAACCTTTCATGCGCCTTCTTCCATACCTCCCTATCATTCTCAGATAGACCCAATCTCGGTCTCACTATCTTTTCAAAATTTAACACATATTTACACGGAGACATACCAATACCCTTATGCACAGTGGCGTTGTATACCCACAACGCCGCCCAACGTTTACATCCCAATCATTATCACATTCACTCATCATACGTAATATCTCTGTCAACGTTCTCACCGTTCGTTCCGCCAATCCATTCGCACTGGGCATATATGGCGTAGAGTACACATGTTCTATGCCCCAATCACGCAACATTTGCTCAAACTCCCATCCAACAAATTCAGGCCCATTGTCACTCAACATTCGCGTCGGCTTGCACACACACATTGGCAACATCACTTGACCCACCATTCTCGCTACAGTCTCACTCTTTTTGTTCGAATCGCTACCGTGATATGCAAACTTACTCAAATGATCTACCATTACAACCATTCCCACATGTCCTCTAGCAGTCACAGGCAACGACACACAATCAATCACAACCATCTCAAATAACTCTTTCATCTGCAATCGCAACACAGGTGGATTCGCATGCACACTTTGATACTTACCCTTCTGACAGTCCGCACACGTAATCGCTACATCCGCACAAATTTTACTCAATCCAGGCACATACAATCTCTCTCTCATACATTCCCATAATTTATTTTTCCCCAGATGCCCAAACCTATTATGCACCAATAAACACATACCCACGGCTGCGTCTTCTTCCGAAAATACTGGCACATACACTTCCCCATCCCATATTCCTTCCTGATGCAAAAAATAAACTATACCTTTACATACAACAAATCTCTTAGCACTTCGCTTATACACTTCTAACTCACGCGCCAACTTCCTACTCTTACACCCCTAACACACACTCTCTTAACATATTTATTTTCATGCACTGATTTTGCATCTGCTTAATTTCCTCTTCACTCAACAAATCATTTTCACTCCTTGCAATATCTACCATACCTACAAAACTAGTTTTAGACACATCCTCCTTTAACCTTCGTTATTTCCCTGCCGCCCTTTCCTAAAATTCCCCTCCCGACATCCACACTTATATCATGCATTCTCATAAAATCAATTCCTAATAAAAACATGTTGGCATATCATTCTCATCCATGACTACAAAATTATGTATTATTTCAAATCCCCTAACTGAATTTTTAATTGTACCTCCTCCCATACTAACACACTCCCTTGTCCCAAACCATGTATCCTTACACTCGTTGATTTTCTTTTTATATCCCAATCGCACCTTTCCAATTCACTAACTACTGTACTACTCACTAACGACACTTGTGCTCCCGTGTCTACCAAACTACAATATTTATTCTGATCCACCACTACATTGTTACTAATTTACCTTTCGCTTCATGCATACACGCTCTCACGGCTACATTCACCTGCTTAGCTTCATCACAACCATCCTCATCGCATTCATCTTCAACGATATCCTCAACCCTACCCCTTATTCCCTCATTTTCCCACAATCACCTTTCTTAACCAGCCAGCTACAAGTATCCTTTCCACAGTGAACATTTAAAATCACATTCATACCATTTTCATTCACCCTTCCTTTATACTCCACCGGCCTATTCCATCCAAAGAACAATCGTACTGTAATTTTAAACATTTCAGCCACTACCAACAACACTTTCACTAACTTTTCCTCCTCATCTAATTCCCTTCCTTCCTCGCGCACTCCTCCTTCCGGCATCTCATTCATCACCTTTTCACGTAACTCGTTCATGCTTGCAGGTACTCCGTCAATCAACCCATTTGTTTCCAAATTACTCAACCCCCCAAACAGACATTCCCACACTCGATTCTCCCCTACATACTGTTGCTTTACCACAAATCCTACAGGTACTTGGTCCGGGTCCCAGTCGCTCCTAACCCTATCATCTCGTTCAGTCCACATACGCGACATAGCATCCGCAACAATATTCTGTCTACCTTGTACATACTCTACCTTAAAACTAAACTCATTCAAATCCTCTATCGTTCTCGCAATTCTAGCATTCACACTCTCCTTTTTAACCATATATACTAGCGGTCGATGGTCCGTCCGTATCACAAAATCTACCCCATATAAAAATACTTTCAACGCTTTCACACAAAACCTTATTGCAGCCAATTCCTTTTCAATCACCGAATAATTCAACTCTGCCTTTCCAAACGCCTTGCTCACATACGCAATTACTCTCAATTGTTCTCCCCCATTCGCCTTCTGCATTTGTACCAAGCATCCTCCCATACTATATTTACTTGCATCCGTATACAGTTCTAGTTTATTCGCATTCTCACTATAGTCCGGGAAAGCCAACGTCACGTCTCTTGCAGCCTCCTCTTTCAATCTCTCGAACGCTTCGATCATTTGCTCATCCCATTTCAATCTTACACAATTTCTCTTCCCCGTCCATTCAGTAAGTGGTTTCCCGATCCCTGAACAATCCTTTATAAACTTCCTTCCAAACTCAATTAAACCCAAAAATCCTTTCAACTCACGCACGGTCCGGGACGTGGAAATTCCTTACCTTATTCACGAACTTATCACTCTTCCTTACACCTCTTCCACTCACCATATGCCCTAGGAATTCCACCTCCCCAGCCAACCAAGCACACTTTTCAAGTTTTACTTTTATTCCTACTTCTTCCAACCTTTCTAACACTCGTTCAAGCAGTTCCATATTCTCTTCTACAGTCTCACTGCAATCAAAATATCATCTATAAAAACAGTTACCTTCTTGCGATCAAACCCAGCCAGAACCACATTCATTGCCCTTTGGAAGGCAGCAGGCGCATTAGCCAGTCCGAAACTTAATCTCCAGAACTGGTAGTGGCAGGAACTACTAAAAAAGGCCGTAATATGCCTGCTCCTTCCTCCAGAGGCATCTGGTAATAGCCCCTTACCAAATCTAATTTTGTAAACACTTTCATTCCATTCATCTTGTACACACAATCAGACACCACATTCATCGGGAATCGCTCTTTCACAGTTACTTCATTCACCTTCCGATAATCCACACACATTCGCAAACTTCCATCTGGCTTACGTGCATCGGTACAATGGGGCTATTCCAGGCGCTCGTACTCCTTTCAATCACTCCCACCCTCTCAAGCTCCTCACACTGCTCCTCTATCTCACGATTGATAGACGGAGAAAAATGTCGGGACGCTGATATATGGGGGTGTCGTCTTCCAGAACTATTTTAAATTCGGAAGCTTGATCCCCAAAATCCTCGTCACCACGACTCAATGCCCCCTGCCTATCCCACAACATTCTCCTCAATCGTTCTCTTACGTTATCACTTACATTTTCATCTACCTTTACTCTTTCTTTCAACTCCTCATACGTCCAATCTTTAGCTCCTTTCAAATCACCTGTCATCACCTGCCGTACCTTCACGTACCTCTCATCATCCACATTCACCAACGTACGTAATATTCCCACGCAATCTCCCTCACATATTCCTCGGACTCGCTTCTTCCTGACACTCGGCAATGACGTTATATATACCCTCGGATCTCCCATGTTCAAAACCCCATCATATACACACACATTTGCCCTGACTAATTTATTTATACCTATTCCCTCAACCACATACTCACACCTATCATTGTTGGCTATCCCGAGGCTATCCGGCCATGCCACTTTCACACTCACAACTTCTCCAATCTCATGTGGCACTTTTACCCTCTCTGTCACAATTACAGGCACTCTCTTCCACAATTTTTGCTCAACCCTACCATCCTTCCCCAAATACAATTCCCCAACCACATCCCCTTTCATACGTAATTCAATTACATTCATACTAGGACGGACCACCATCCCGCATTTTTTCAAAAACTCACATCCCAATAAAATATCATATTTATCATTCGTACTCTCAATCACACAAAAATCACTTTCATCCATCACTACACCCCCAATTTCTAACCGTTCACACACTCTTCCAACCACTGCTACCCCTAAATTTCCAATCCCTCTTACTTCCCCCTGACAGTTCCTAATCTCACACGTATTCCTCAATTTCTCACATCCATTCTTAAATATGACATTCATACTACACCCGGTATCTACTAAGGCAATCAATCTTACTCCCTTACAACACACTTGCACACTCATGCACTCGTCAGTCTTTCCAGCAAAACCTCCCTCATGCAACAACCCTCACGTACATGCATCACACGCACCGCTTGCATCCTGGAGGATCCACCCATTTGAACCCCTTCACACTCAGTTTCCAGAATTCGCTGTCACAGTCACCCTCTTTCGTCTACATACACTTGATACATGCCCTTCCATTCCACATTTGTCACACTTCGCTCTCGGTTCTGAACACATTCTCGCATAATGCCCATTCTTACCACAGTTGCCACATATTACATTCACTTGGGTACCCCTACAACCATTAGCAATATGACCCACCTGTCCACACCTGTAGCATTTAACCCCCCTATCTTTCGTAAACTCCCTTACCAAATGTCCCGATTGCCCACACCCGAAACACGCTCCTAAAGCCCACCTACACTCATTCTTTGTATGTCCTTCCTTTCCACATCTAAAACACTTCGCTCGACTTCCACTCACCGACCTTCCCCTTTGTACACTACTATCCCTAACCCGTCCAACCCGTTGTTCCCTTACAAACCCATCATTCATCCTCCCTGGCACCTCCACATTACTTGCTCTTACACTCCTATCTATTACACTATCGGCCATTCTCATTGGGCCCCTCAACACTGCATCCCTAAAGCTTCCGAACTCTGGTACCCTCTCATCTACCCCAGCCCTTACACTTACACTTCTGCTCTCTTTTATAACCCTGTCAAGCTCATAATCTTCTACAATTTCCAAAATTTCTCCCCAAGTCAACCTTTCATTCGTCCATCTTTTCTTCTCCTTCCGCTTCAAGTTCACAAATTCTCTAACTCCATCTGGCACTGTCCCTAACAACTTCCGTACTAACTCCTTACATTCATCTATCCCATCATCCCCAAACTTCTTCCTTGCCAACGTTTCCAACCTACAAGCATACAGTGACAAGGTTTCCCCAGCTTTCATTCTTGCCTCATCAAATTCATTCTTCCTCTTATACTTAACACTCGCTTTCATACGCCTCGCTTGCTCAACTAGTCTAGCTTTCACCTTGTCATACTCAACATCCCCCACACTCATAATAACCCTATACATATCAAGTAAAAACCCAGTCAAATACTCTCCTAATTCTCGTGCCCACACTCTCTTACTTTCCCCATACTTGTCCTGACAAAACCTTTCATACTCCCTAAAGAAATCATGCACATCCCTACTTCCATACTCATTATACTTTTCACACCGGGGTACCTCCCTCACATACATAGCCTTTCTCACTTCTTTCTCACTTTCACTCTCACTTTCGCTACTTTCACTCTGTCCTTTCATACCCTCTTCCGAATACAAAGAGTCCACTTCCGCACTTACATTCATCTTACTCATTACACTCTTCTTCCCCCTCTTTTTATCCACTTTTATCCACTCACCTCCATCCACCTCACTATCACTACTGCCTTCACCCTCTCCCTTCTTTCCTGCCTTTCCCACTTCCTTACCCTTCTTACCAGTTTCCTTTCCCTTTCCCTTTTTCCCTTTTTCTTCCCCTGACTTATCCTTACTTTCCCTCTGTTCCTTCCCTTGCTTTTCATTCCCCTTTTCCTTACCCTGCCTTTCATTCCCTCGTTTCTTACTTCCTATTCCCATATCACTTTCATCACTCACGCTTCCATTCACTTCTTCCTCCTTTTCTTTCTCTCTTGCCCCTTCACACGTTCCAGAGAACCTGCCTCCAACAGCCCCTTCTCCAAAAACACCCTTGAACATACCTTTCATCATTTCTTCCACACTTTTCATCATTCCCTCCAACTTTTTTTATCCATCTCTCTTCCATTCTCTCTTCTGACTCTTTCATCTCCCCTTTCATTTCTTCTTTTGCACTTCTTAGCATTCCTCCCATCTCCTCCAACTGACTCCTCAACTCCTCATTCTCACTCCTCAGCCTCCCATTCTCCTCCTCCAGCCTGCCCTGGAGTTCCCTAGCCACTCGGAGTTCCTCTCTCAGTTTCTCTATCTCACTCATCCTGACCTCTTACTCTCACTCGACCCACCACAAACAATCTTAACGGCTATTTTACAACAGCCCCACGTTGGGCGCCAAATTTATGTGGCGGAATTCAAACCCACAAACAAAACAACAAACAACACTCACCCTGATCTTGGTTGCTGGAGATGGATAAAGGCCACCGTAACAACCACAACCGCAAAACAACCACAAACACAACAAGGAAATACAAAAAAAGAAACGGAACACACACAAATAAACAGCACACCAACAAGAAGACCAACAACTCCCAGAAAAGCATACGACAAAAACTGTCCCACACAAGAACCACTGACCGGCACTAGCTCTGACTAAAGACTCCCAAAAAGAAAAAACTGAAAAATCCTTCACATATTATTCCACAGACAGACAGCGCCGTAAACAAACTAACGACCTCATCCCTCTTCCAACAACCGAAGCACTCACTCACACGACAATTAATTACTCTCTCTCTCTCTCTCTCTCTCTCTCTCTCTCTCTCTCTCTCTCTCTCTCTCTCACAAAACGTTGGGAAATGCTAAATAAAAACAAATTTATTCATCCCTCTATAACAGCTTGATGTAAACCCTTTTTGTCTTTCTCTCTTTCTCGATAGTATGTTCTTCTCTCTCTCTCTCTCTCTCCTTGAAGATAAGAAAAGATTTTTAAGCATAAATGTAAATATATGTTTTATCTTTTCTTTTTATACTGAATATTTTATAGATAAATATGACAAAACTTTGTTATTAGTTTTATTTTTTCTGTTTTGATATAATTACAATAGTTATAAATTTCAAAAGTAAATTAGTTATAAAATTTTAAAAGAATACACATCGAGTTGGTAAAATCTTCTCAATTGTCTTGTAATGAGGGGACAAGGGTTGTAAATAGTCATTTATCTTGACATAATGACACACTGACTGCAAGGGTAGAAAATGTTTTTTATTTGTACAGTCAAATATGTTGCCCACTCATGATCAAATAAAATACCATTGATGTGATTGAAAAATCTCTCTCTTTTATTTTCTCTCTCTCTCAAAGTTATTCCCCTTTTTCTGTCATAAATCATGATAAGTAATACACTCTTGATATTTTGTAAGAACAAACCCATTCACAAGAACAGACAAAAATCTTCTCTTCTCTCTCTCTAGGTAGGCTCTGATTCAAGTCCACACATTTGTAACAATTATGAATAATTTCAAGAGATATTTAACATCAGGGGGAAACAGTTTATGATTTGAGGTTTTTCTCTCTCTTTCTCTCTCTCTCTTTCTCTTTCTCTCTCTCTTTCTGTACTGTGATGAAATTTGAATTACTGCAGGTGTTTTCTAACTTTTTAAATTAAATTATCAGGGCATTGGGAGCATGATTTTGTCATATTTATGGTTTAAACTCTTAAATAAGTATTTATTGTATGTATTAGCATTTTTAGTGACCAACCTACCCATTTGTATGGGTGGAGTTGTGTTTTGATAAATAGGGAGGGTTGGTGTCAGGAATGGGCATGTAAGTTAAAAACTTGTCAAAACCTGGAATGAGCCAAAATATGGAAAGAGGTAATCTGGTTTCAATCCTTTGATGCACAAAGACATCGCCTAAATCTGTGATAATGGCAGGGCTACTGCATCAGGAGCGGATGCAGCTAAAGGCGAGCTCACATTGATTTGATTATGTCAGCTCAATGTGAGTGTAATGACTGGGAGAGGTAGAGAATTGGCTTTGATTTGATGAGGAAAAAGAAGGTAGATGTAGATTAAATCAAAATGTTGGCATGGAAAGGAAATAAATTAAAGAATTGGGTGATGGATATAATGCATTGTACTATGGTGGATCAAATAAACAAGGCAGAAATGGAGTAGGCAATAAAGTACTGTTGGTGAACTGAAGAATACAGTGATAGAATTGCAAAGAAAGAATGACTGTATCATCAGATTGAAGATGTGTTATGGAGGAGATATTCTGAATATTATTCCACTGCACCTGACAGTTGTCGCCCCAGAAGAAGATTGGGAAATTTCTGAGAGACATGGATTGAGCAATGCAAGAAGTGGAAGAACATTAGTTAGGGTGATAGGGGGCAGAATTGAATAAATGATTTGTCGGACCAGAAAATGAACTCTTGGCAATTCTTCTTGGAAGGAAGGGAATTGGGAGAGAAACCCAGAAGGAAAAAATTAAGTAATTACTTTAACTCGACATGGCAATAGTAAAAAATTCTTTCAAAATAAAAAGGGAACACCTAATAAATATAAAGAAAGTGGGGAAGATTATATTTAGACTACTTCCTATATAAAAGAATAAAGCTGGGGAGGTCAAGAACTGCAAAGTTATCCCAGGCGACCAGTTGTAGCCCCCAACACAGAATATGCATGGATTTGAAGCTAAAAAGGGAAAGAAAAACCAAAGCTAAAGGGATAATATGTTTGAAAATTAAATGGTACAAATTAGTGAGGGACATCTTAACAGAGAGTTTAAGAGGAGGGTTTCGGAGGATATGGATAATAGGAGTTGAAGATGTTCAAGAATCTGAGTCTTGTTAAAATCACTTAATGAGATGACATCTTTGCTTTTGGGAGAGACATCTTTTTAATATGGGAGGAATTTGTTTTAGTTTGTTTTGGGGGTACATTTGTCCAGTCATTAAAAGATAAATCCCTATAAAGAAAGATTTAACTGATGCTCCAGTCAGTGGAAGACAGGGATCAGTTCAGAGGGAAAACAAGGTGGTGAAAATTTAGCAGCTTTATCTAAAGCAAAGTAGTATGATGATTTGTATAATGGGCTGGGGGTGAAGGAAGGATTAAATAAGATGATTTGTCAAATTAACTTGAAATAAGAGCACCAAAGATATTACACACATCAAAGAAATAAAAGATCAAGATGGGGTTGTACTTCTTGAAAGGAGGAAGACAGTGCTGAAGAGATGGAAAGAATTTTGTTACAGCTGTTAAATGAAGAAAATTAGATGGCTGTTAATTCATCTGTAACATTGGCATGATGATGAGGAAGGCCAATTTGCTGTTTCATCACTTGAAGAAGATGAAGAATGGGAAGGCAACTCCACCAGACATTTTTGATCCATCTGTGTAGATTATGGAAGGGGCATTAGGAGATGTGTTCCATGGCATGTTGATGGTACATTTCTTATGATAAAGATCTTTGAAAGCATGATAAAGATACCAAATTTTTGGCATTTTTTAGTGTCCATGGTGATCCCAGTCTTCAAACGGAAAGATGTCCTTGAGTGTGGTAATTATAGATGATTAGTTTTTTTAGTAAATGAGTTTTGATTTACTTTTAAGATATTTTGATTGAGAAATTTATTTGACTAGGAGAGGAGATGCAGAAATAGGTAGAAGGGCAGATGGGATTTATGAAGGAATTAGAACAACAGATGGTATATTTTGTCTGAGACAACTAATGGAGAAATTCAGGGAAAACCAAGGGACCTACATATGGTATTCATTGATGAAAAGGCATCTGAGAGATTTTCCCGAGTTGACAAGAGGTATGGAGGAGCCTGAGGGACAGGATAATTTATAACTGAAGTACTGTTGCATTGACAAGATGTAACTTGAATGTATTTACCAGAGTGAGGGGCAGTGCTGGGAGATGGAGGGTTTTGAGGTAATGTAAGGGATTAGACCAGGGATTTGATATATTTGCCCATTTATCTTTTAATTTATAGTGATCAAAAATTATACCCAAATGTTTAAGGGATTATTGCACATGTTTATCTCATCATTATAAAGATATATTGTCAATGGTTTGTTGAGAGCAAAGATCTTTTGTCTTGGAAAGATGAAGACAATACTGGAGGACAGAGGAATGAGAATAAGTAGATCTAAGACAGAAATAAGTGGTACCACCAATGAGGGGGTGATAGGGAAAGTATTCTTTGGGGAGAACCTATAAAGAAAAAAATAATATATTAGTTTTAAAAGACCACTGAGCTATTTTAACAGCTCTCTCAGGCTGAGAGAGTTGATAATTTTAATTTGGGATCCTTTGTTAATGGTGGAGGAAGTATGGAAGAAGAAGTAAAACATCTGGGTACAGGCAGGCTGGAACAACTGGAGAGTTTGAATATGTAGTTCTTTGTGACAAAAAAGTACTGATTGAGGTTAAAATTGTTGAAAATTTCATAAGATGGTGGTAAGAACAGCAATGATGTATGGCATATGAAACAGCAAGCTTGAGAAAGACAGAGTAGAAGAAGATGGATGTCAAAGAAAATGCTTACTGTGGATTTTCTTTTGACTTTTTAATATGATCCGATTTGAGTTAACATTAGGGTAGATCTACCAGCTATTGATCCTCAAAGATTGTGCAGGGAAGGGAGGCTGAGATGTTTTGTTATGGACACTTGTTAATCTCAGATGAACCATTTTCTCCAACAGTTTGGAGGTCCAGGCAAGAAGAAGAATAGGGAGCCTATAATTAGATGGAAGGTTGCTGAGGGGTTTTTTCTGAGGTTTACTGATGAGGTATGATTATTGCATAGAAACAGATGGAAGACATGCGTTAGCCATATGTTATTATATAAAAACGGGAACAAGCTTTAGAAGAAGATTAAATTTTTCTGATCATTTGAAAAGAAATCATATCATGACCCGGAGCTGATGATCGACATGATTTTAGGGCAAAATTAAGTTCATTCATATTGAATTCTTGGTTATAATCAAGGTCCTCATCAGTTTCAAAATTAAGTGTATGATTCATTTGTTGTGTTCTAATTCTTTTGAAGTGTTCATCTAAATTAGAATTAGCACTAATATCTTCTATATGTTTATATAATATATTTGAAATATCTTGTAGGTTATGATTTAGTTTGCCATTTTTATATAGTATTGTACTTCTAGGTGGTCTTTCATGTTTAGTACATTGATTTTATGAATTTTGTGCCATATTTATATATTATATTATATATATTTGGTGACAACTCTGAAATATAATTTTTCCACGACTGAGCTTTTTCGAACATTATTGTTTTTTGAAATTTTGCATTATTATAAAGTGGTTTAATGTGATCAATAGTTATACTTATCATGTTTAGTTTGTTTATATTTTTGTGGCCTTTATTGGGTGTTTAATCTATCCTTCATTCCCACAAAATGACTAAGATTAAATGGTTTGATTTAAGTGACTGATAAATTGTTAGACCACCATGGAACAGGGGATATATTAGGGGTTGAAGGGTTTTGGGGATGCATTTATGCAACACTGATTACAAAACTCCAGAAAAGAATCATTTGTGACATTGTTTTGATTTAGTGGGAATTTAAGGATATTTCTAGTTTGTATGCATAATCCCAAAGGTTCATTAGACGATGCAATAGAAATTGAGAGAAATGAATTGTTTTTGTTGTTCAAACATCAAAACAATTGGACAGATGTCCTTGTATATTACCTGTCTTTTGAACCTTCCACTAGTTAATTGCCCCCTTGATTTAGCCATTATACATTTTAAGGGAGTGGCATTATAATTCCCTCCTCCATCGCCAGCACCCTAGGTTTGATTGCCATCTTGACATATTTGATGCATTGAATAAGATTTCTTCTTCATATTTCCTGTTATTTCTCTGTTTGATTTTCATTTATTTTTCCTTTGTTTTAATCACCTTCAGTAATTTGTGTTGGAGCATTCTTGATTAATGTTAAATTATGCATTTGTTGAACTGAGTTATTTATGACCATCTTCAGGCATTTTTCAGTTTCCTTGAGCGTCTTATTATTGCAAGATAAACGTTCTTGATATTTTGCAAGATAAATCACTGTGGAATCTCTGGCTCGATCCATGTTCAGTTCCCTTCTGGGTCCCACCATGTTTCCTGTCATGAAGACATTTTTTGTTAGAATATTTATTCTGTGTATTGGATTCAGTCATTTAGCAAAATTTTGATTTAATTTTGCCCAGTAGGTTTGTCATTCTTCTGATCTGTGTTTGTTGAGGGTAAATTTAATTAGTTAAGAGAATTGAGTTTATGGTTTTTTCCCCTCACATGAAGGAAGGTTTAATTGATAGGTTTTCCATTGTTTTATGAATTGTCCTAATATTGAGTCATATGTGTAATAAATAAAAGGAACTTGCTGAGTTCATCTGTTGCCGCCCAGAATCAAGTAAGTATCCCTCGGACATTCATAACAACTGGCGTACCCCCTCCATTTTAAGCACATGAGAAGAGCCAGTTCCACAGCGTAAGAATGTGTTGAAATATTTTTTTTAGGTTTATGCTAGGTGCGAAAAGTGACTGCAATCAGTGTTAGGCAATTGATATACCATGAGCATGCCAAATTAGTTCTAAGAAGGGACAGTGTATTAACCCTTAAACGCCGAAGCCCTATTTTCAAAAACGTCTCCCGTATGCCGGCGGCGTTCGGGAGGTAGCGCCGAAGCGGAAAAAAAGTTTTTTTCAAAAAATCACAGCACGCTTAGTTTTTAAGATTAAGAGTTCATTTTTGGCTCCTTTTTTTCTCATTGCCTGAAGTTTAGTATGCAACCATCAGAAATGAAAAAATATCATTATCATATATAAATATTGGAATATATGACAACGAAAAAAAAAAAACGTATATAATTGTATACAAATCGCGCTGTAAGGCAAAACGGTTAAAGCTAATGAGTTTTTTTAGTTGTATTGTACACTAAATTGCGATGATTTTATTATATAACACATTGTAAAACGATTAAAGCAAACAGAGAAAATATTATCAAAAATGATGCATGAATTCGTAATGAGCGGACATAAAAAAAGTTTTTTTCAAAATTCACCATAAATCAAAATATTGTGCTAGAGACTTTCCAATTGTTTCCAAAATGAAGGAAATTGATTGAATATTACTAGACTGTACGTTTTTTAGCTTACAATTGTATTTTTTTACCATTTCAATCGAGTTAAAGTTAACCGAAGGTTGATTTTTTTCTATTTATCGTTATTTATATGAAAATATTTCAAAAATGGTAAAAGCTAAAAGCATGATTTATTTTTTGTTGTATTCTACATGAAATTGCGCACATTTTGATGTATAACACTTTATGTAACGAATAATATAAAATGGCAAATAAATTACAACAAGGTGACTCAAGAAATGATGACATTTTCAGAGGAGTCAGCACGCGCAGAGCGAAGGAAAAAGTTTTTTCAAAAATTCACCATAAATCGAAATATTGTGCTAGAGACTTTCCATTTGTTGCAGAATAAAGGTAAATGATTGATTGGTACTAGAATGTAAGAATTTTGGCTTACGATTGCGTTTTTCGAGCATTTCGGACGAGTCAAAGTTGACAGAATGTTAAAATTTTGTCAGTTATCATGATTTAAATGAAAATATTTGAAAACTGTTAAGAGCTAAGAGAATGATTTATTTTTTGTTGTATTCTACATGAAATTGCGCACATTTTGATGTATAACACTTTATGTAAGGAATAATATAAAATGGCGAAAAAATTACGACAAGGTGACTCAAGAAATGCCAGGATTTTCAGCGGAGTCAGCGCGCACGGAGTGAAGGAAAAAGTTTTTTTTAAAAATTCACCATAAATCGAAATATTGTGCTAGAGACTTTCTGTTTGTTGCAGAATAAAGGTAAATGATTGATTGTTACTAGAATGTAAGAATTTTGGCCTACGATTGCGTTTTTCGAGCATTTCGGTCGAGTCAAAGTTGACCGAATGTTCAAATTTTGTCAGTTATCGTGATTTAAATGAAAATATTTGAAAACTGTTAAGAGCTAAAAGAATGATTTATTTTTTGTTGTATTCTACATGAAATTGCGCACATTTTGATGTATAACACTTTATGTAACGAATAATATAAAACGGCAAAAATTACGACAAGGTGACTCAAGAAATGCTGACATTTTCAGTGGATTTTCAGCGTGCGGAGCTTGAAGGAAAAAGTTTTTTTAAAAAATTCACCATAAATCGAAATATTGTGCTAGAGACTTTCCATTTGTTGCAAAATGCAGGTAAAGGATTGAATATCACCAAAATATTAGATTTTCTGCTTACCCAAAAAAGACCCCAAAAAAAAAAAAATATATATATATATATATATATATATATATATATATATATATATATATATATATATATATATATATATATATATATATATATATATATATATATATATACATATATATATATATATATATATATATATATATATATATATATACATATATACATATATATATATATATATATATATATATATATATATATATATATATATATACATATATATATATATATATATATATATACATATATATATATACAGTATATATATATATATATATATATATATATATATATATATATATATATATATATATATATATATATATATATATATATATATATATATATATATATATATATACATTCATACATACACATATATATAATATTATATTGTTTTTTACTTTGGTACGGATACATAACTAAAAGGAATGCTTGTGAAAAACTTTGTTTTTGCATAAAACGAAATAATATACAAAACACCAGTAAATAGAGATATATAAAAACTTGTAATAAATATAAGACTAAAAATAAATTCAATGCAGAATACTCTCTTGTAATCCTGACTCTTCGTTCTGTTCTTGTTTTGTCCCTCCTCCATTGAAGAGTCTTGCATTTTTTTCCTCTCGACATGATGAGGCACAGGCGGAGGAGGGAGACGCGCGCCCTTACTGCGGATGGGCCGCACTTCGGCGACCCACTGCGCCCTCCAGTGTCGCTCGGGTAGGCGCACTCCAATATATAACCGCAGTGTGGTACTTGCGGTTACACTCCTCGAACCTGCAAAGTGCTACCTTGCAGGTGCGACAGACGTACCGGGTGTCTCTCTTTCTGCCATTCATATGGCACACCCGGCACTGTTTCTGTTTACGCCCTTCTAGGAGCTCCAGTGTGTGATCTCCTGCCTGCAGCCGACACACAGGGTCGACTACCCGACGGGACACTGGAATGTGAGGGAGAGCGGCAGCATCACCAGGGGCGGCGGCATCATCCAGGGCGGCGGCATCATCAACGGCGGCGACATCTTCAAGGGTGGCGGCAGCAGGGGCGGCGTCCTAGTGACATCTGCCCTTTCCTCTCGGGGCAGAGCTGGAGCTCGGGGCAGGGGAGCGGTGTTGGAAGGCCACTCCTCTGGGTTGAAGTTTATGAGGGCATTCCCAGCCACCTCAAGAAACTGGATGCGGGTTAACCTCCGAGCGTCAGAATTGTACCCACAGTAAAGGATGTAGGCATTCTGGAGGGCCAACTGAAGGAGGTATTTGACGAGCTTCTGTGTCCACCTCCTGGCGAAGGGATAATACTGGATGAGTTGATCAAAGAGATCAACTCCCCATGTGCCTGTTGTAGTGCCCGATGACAGTAGGGCGTTGGACACGAAACTCCTCAAACGTAACTCGGCCCTGCCGACGTGTCTTCTTCCGCTGAATGATCTCTTCTTGGATGGGCTCATGACTCGTCGTAATCACGGGCACGAGTCAGACCCCCTTCCAACAGATGACGAAGACATCTCCCTTCCGCCGCCACTCTGTCTCTCCTCTTGCCAGATGTTGCGGGTGGCTAGCAAACCTCTTGAGGACATTCGGGGCCCCACGCACCAACCGAAGAGTACCAATGACGTGCACACCTGCTTCATACAGTTCCTGGGCCAGGGATACCGAGTTATAATAATTATCCATAAACAGGTGGTATCCCTGGTTACGGAAACAATCCACAAGACCGAAGACAGTGCCACGCAGCGTGGAGAAGACCCCAGAATACACCAAGAAGTCCACGACGTATCCAGTGTTGGCTTCCGTAATGAAAAATAACTTTACACCATATTTCTTTGGCTTCTTGGGGTTGTACACTTTTATACTTAGACGCCCTTTGTATGGCATCATCCCCTCATCCAAAGAAAGGTTCTTGGAAGGAACCACGAGAAACTGGCACCATTCACGAATGTACTCCAACACTGGACGGACTAAGATGAGGCGGTCGGGGTTATTCCGGGGGACAGCCCTTCGGTTGAAGGCGTTGAAATACCTGTCCATCGCCAGGAAACTATCACGGGGCATAATGCCGGGCACATTGGGCATACTTAAAAAAATATTCCACCTCCAATATTGCCTGACGTCGGCAGCAGGCATCATTCCAAAAAAAATGTGGAGCCCCAAAAAATGCGCCATGTCCGTGAGGTTGCAGCCCCGCCAGCGATACGACAATGTCGTCTGCAGTTCCTCACGGCAGTACCGAGCGTAATCTGCGGTCTCTGCAACTAGGAATTCCAGCAATTCCCGCGTCAGGAAGAGCTGAATGAACCCCAGTGCAGTGAGAGGCACAGGGACGGTCAGTCCAGGTGCTGCCGTGAATGGGTGCATGTTAGGTGGGGTGGGGTCCTCCAACCACCCCTCATCACTTTCGGACGAATGGCCTTCACCCAAGCTGCCACGACGTTGCGACCTTTCACGGGCCTGTGCTCGCACGACGCACGGGCAAGTCCACACGACTCCCACACTCCCAGCTGGTCCGTCTCCTCACTTTCACCATCACTTTCTATCTCGTCCCCACCAGCCACAATCGGGGCCTCCTCCTCCTCCTCAGACTCTCCCTCATATGCACTGAAACCACTAAATTCCAATTCACTTACCTCCTGTGGCTCCCTGTGACGGACATTGGGGCAAGTACTCGTCATCACTAACATCAGGCGTGATGTCCTCATCACTGGATGACCAACTGCCACCGAAATCAGGACTTCCCACCTGCTCTCGATCGAGCTCCGACAAGTATTCGTCAATGTCCTTTTGTTGAGGCCTCCCAAATGTTTTCGGATGCCCTCCCTCAGGACACCCCGATGCTTCCTAGGGTCGTAAAGGCACGGGATGTGGTCCTTGGTCGCTTCGTCACACGTGGCTGCACAACACGGCGTTGAGAAACTGGGTCATCTTGGGTACTTGGTCCCTCTCCAGCATCCCAGTCTAAAACTCGTCTCGCACGCTCACTACCAACAGGCAGTATGCGCCTTTCACGGTCCTGACGACGTTGAGACATCTCTGCAAACGTCCTGTTGCCTCACAAATACACAAACACTCGCCAAAGTTCTGCAAAACACGGATGCGTCAAAAATCGCTCTCGGACGATGCGCGCTGATGCTTTCTGGTACGAAGGAGGGAATTCGCGCATGCACGTCTGGGTGACGCTTTATAAACAAAACAACAGCTTGATCCGTGAACTCCCAGCATCCCTCAAGGCGCGTGATTTAAAACCTTTCGCAAACTAGGCCTATAATTATTTTTCCACAAATATTTAAAAAAAGCATTTTTAGTCGACATATGGTACATCCACTTGACACCCAACAGACAATTTTAGTCGACGTATGGTACGTCCAGTAGGCGTTTAAGGGTTAACAATTCCGAGAGATTTTGGTGCTATCGCATGTTAGCTGCATGTTTTAAGAATAGGAAGCTAGAGAGTAACTCAGTCGAAGAGTTAAATAAAAGGAACAGAGCATCTATTCCTTCGTCCAGATGATAAGGACTATTTGAAAGTCCTGAATTCCCAGACAGGCACACTGTAGGCAACCACCAAGGCTTTGACTCCAGCTATCTTCGCATCGCTGGATTTATCTCTCTCTCTCTCTCTCTCTCTCTCTCTCTCTCTCTCTCTCTCTCTCTCTCTCTCTCTCTTGATCAATAGGAAAAGCTAGGAAGTATTTAGGAATCTAAATTTCCGCTCTCAAGACGAGAGAATAGTAATTCCAACACAGAATCTTCAATTCCAGGCCACGTGGGCCAACCCCTAACCATCTGCCATCTTTGATTTGTGAGTTCCATTAGAAATTCCATTGTTATAAAAACCACACACACAGCACTCATATATCCCTTTCTTTCGCTTGCTAATTTTTATCCATATGTCCGTGCACCTTGCCACATTTTTGAAAGCAATAAACCTTTTATTCTTTAACTGAGCAGGATATTCCTCTGCGAGCCGTAGTATTCCTGTAAATTTATTTACTGACGAATATATCAGCGAGAATTTCCTTGTTCATTCATTACTACGGGACCCCTGAACATGGGAAAAAGGGTAGGCCCAGGTAAAAACCAAAAGGCAGACGCACGGTCAAGAGACGCACTACCCCCCACCACCACCCACCTGACTTACCCATTGACGAAAGATGTCACGAGACCAGAAGTAAACACTGAAGTACTATTAGTCATGTGGAAGTTAAGGTCTGTTTTGATAGCGGAGAATAACAATTTCTTTCCCTCCCCACACATCACCTCGGCCATCCGGACTGCCCCATGCATGTTATAAGATTAATCATTTTTGTCTTATTTAAGAGCAAGGAAAATTTCATTTACACACCATAAGTGTATAACCCCATATGCCTTTTTTTTATTAATTAGTTCTGCAGTGTCTCTCCGCAACATAAAATATACATAATGCTTCCATAACCTTGGGCTAAATTTCCGTTCATTAAGAACCATTAATTCTATTCAGACAACTTGAGATTTGTCTTATTCAGACATATTAATTTTACCCGAGAGTCTTTTCAGACAACCTGAGATTTGTCTTATTCAGACATATTAATTTTTAACTAAGTCTTTTCAAACACCCTGAAATTTGTCTTATTCAGACATATTAATTTTTGTTCATTCTGAACAACTGAGTGTCAGACACCCTGAAATTTGTTTTATTCAGACATATTAATTTTTAATATTCTTTTCAGACACCCTGAAATTTGTCTTATCCTAACCCCAGAAACAGGACACCCCTGGAATCCATGGCCCAGCCCTGCAGAATAGTTCTGCCCTTGAGCTATCAATCTGATATCTCTCAGGTCTAAATACTATCGGGATAGCTGATGATCTACCACAGTTCCCACTATCAGCTTCAGATATAAACCCAGTCACAGCTATGATGACTTTTCCAATTTATCAGGTCCAATGAATTTTACTAAGTGAAAAATTCCACAAAAATTAACCCAAATTAATACATAACAATATACATTATGGGACTCTTGCACGTGAACCCGGGGACAAATTCCTAGGGTTCAAGAGCCCCTTCACCACGTCAAGGTGGTCCCACATCGAGGGGGATCTGTGTAGGTTTCCTGCTACTTTTGAAGATGGTCTTGCAAAAGTTGCTTTACTTGCACAGTACGAGTATTTACACTTTCATGTGCAACTTGCTGAGGAGGTTGATGGATTTTGCTACATTTTTATATCCAGTATTTCTAATGTTTTTGTAATACTGGATTAGCAGCACATTCTTCAGCTGGTTTACTGAATGGACACCAATCATCCCTCTCTTCCAATTAGGTTCAAACCCAGGTAAAAAAAAAAAATTCCCCTGGTTCAAGAGCCATCTCACCTGTCACAAGCCTTCAACAAGAGTAACAAATATTCCATGGTGAAACCATGTAACTTTAACATGACATTCTCTCACTGAGAGGGAATTTTAGATGCCTCCTTATTGGGTACTGCCCCGACAATAGCAAGCATTGACAGCATGACTTGGTAAAGTCTGCAGTACTGTACTTTCAAAAAGATGGTCATTCAAAAAAAAAAAAAAGCATTCCCTCGTGAGGTGAGCAGTAACTGAAGAAATCCTGCGGTGTGTTGTATGGCATGCTTGAATGCTGCACCACCTGCAGATATTAGCTTTTCAGTCAAGAAACATGCCAAGTGCCATTTTTAAAATATAATAAATTAAATTAAAAAATACTTTGACCCAGGATGGCGCTTGGCATGTTTCTCGACTGATAGCCTCATATGCGCAGTGACACAAGGCCAAGCATGTAAATCCTTTGCAGTGATTCTGGGGGTAGCAACACCAGCCAATTATAATATCCAGCATAATCTTTGCATGGGTATAAACAATTGTTTGTAGAAAGCAAACGGGTAATTCCTCATTTCCCTAAACAATTCATTTTAATTTTGTAATCATGAGCAATTTCAACCAGGAATGGGTACCTTGACAAGACTTACACTAGAGATTCTGGAAAACTCAGAGGTTCATTACACAATACAGTGACACTCTTGGCACATCACAAATACCCCTGTATCATGGTTTATATCTTCTATGAGTTCAATGTTTCAATAAGTATAACTGAATTCTGGTTAAGTATAAGCCTTAAGAACATGGTTAGAATATATGACAGAATGAAAGGATTCTTAAAAACTAATGATTTTTTCATACCATAGTTTTTTCTGCTTGATTCACTCAAATAAAACATTGGGGGCTGCTACACCTAAATTCCAAATGCAGTTCCTGAAACTAACAAATTACCTCAAAAATTAAAAAAAACTTACCATTAATGCCATTTTGAATGGGAAACTCCTTGTCTCTCGCTCCTTTGTAGACATTAATATTAGGTCCAAACTGCGTGGATCTTTGACTCTTTCCAAGTCATAGTCTGAAAATGTAAACAACACATTACATATGTAATTCAAGAAAACATTTGTCAACAATTACAAAGTCAGATTCAGATGTTGTTCTTGAAACAAATTTGCTTCAAATAATCAAAATTAAAGCCAAGAAACCACACTATAGTTCCTATATTTATTTTTTATTCACGTTAATTTATTCAGGCCCATGAAAATTTTATAATTCTCTTCTTATTAGAATATTCCACTACTATTTTTGATCCACATAATTCAAACAAAACAATAAAACCACAAAAGGCTGATAACTGGCAGTGAAAACTTCTTGAAAAAAAACTGATGACTTGATCTTCATTTCTATTCAAACAGGATTAATACCTTTACTTTGTTTTAGTTTTCTTGTTGCTCTTCTAAAAGCAGTGTCCTAACTTCTAATATATATTCATTATATCTTACTAGTACTAGCAGCATTTTCCTAAACTCTCACTTACCACAGAACAGTAAAGGTGGTTCCAAAAATGGTTACATTGCATAGCGAACAAATTCATACCACATTTCACTTGGTAATTCCTTTTACCAATTTATAAATTTTCATGATTAAATCTATTGTTTGGATACTTACCTACTGATAAAGAGAGTTTATATAAGATAGGATTACTATACTTCAAGATTTTCTTACAGGTACGCAGCAGCTAGTTGCTGTTGATGGGATCTTTGGTGAACCAAGACCTATTGTGTCTGGAGTTCCATAGGGTAGTGTTCTTAATCCACTAAATGCTTGGTGTATACAAGCGATGTTGCTGTTGGCTCGGAAAACGAGGTTGTTGAGTATGCCAATGATGTAACACTTGTAGGTGTGGCAAAGCCTCCACTTATGAGAAATGAAGCTACCCTCAACCTTAATCGGGACATGGACCGGATCAGTGAATGGTGTAGTCGGTGGGGTATGAGGCTGAACTCCAATAAAATTAAAACACTATTGACTAGCAGATCACGTACAGATTTTCCATCCCATCCTTCCCTTCAGGAGGATGGAACTTTGCTGAGTGAGTCTGAAGCTTTAACTATTCTAGGTGTAACTTTTGACGCACATCCTACTTTTGAGGAACATCTAATGAAAGTTTCAGCAAATGCTGCACGAAAGTCAGGTATTTTCCAAAAGGCCTCATATATTTATAATAGTCATAAAATCAACGCAACTTGTTTTAGGTCATTTGTGCTTCCTTTACTGGAATACTGTCTCTGGTGTGGATGCCTGCTTCTGCTGGAGATTTATCTCTTTTTGACTGAGTTGTTGGTGGTGGTAGGTCTCTGTTTCCTAATATTAGCAGTTATGGCTTGGACCATCAACGGATGGTCTCATATGTCACTTTTTCATAAGTTGTATTTTAATAAAGATCTTTCACATCCACAAATGATTCCTGATCCATTTTTCCTGCTGAGAGCACACAGATTCACTGAACAACAGTCCAAATACGCAGTAACTGTGCCTTGTTGTTGAAGTTCTCAGTTCCAGAGGTCCTTTGTTCCTCACACTGTTGGACTGTGGAGGTCTCCCTGAGGATGTCATGCAATTGGAACTTTTAAAAGTTCAAGCAAAGATGCAATGCATTACAACCCTAACGCTATTCTCCTTCCATTTTAATACTTTTTATCTATTTATTAATTTATCAATTTATTTTTTTCTTTTTAATAAGTGAGACCTCTTCTTTCAGTACTTCCCTTTACCTTCTCTTACTTCCTAATGAGCACCATATTCTTTGGAAGCTTGAATTTCAAGTTAATGGCCACTGTGGGCTTGTTCCATATGAATAGTGTTCATCTCCTGAATAATAATTATATCTCCATGCCAATAGGCTAGTCAACATTCAAACAAAAGACGATGATTGGCAGACCCAGATGACTGTCTAGTTCACCTGTTTTCCAGTAGGTGTTCTTCTAATGTTTAGTTCTTGTCAGAATTCCCTTTGACAGCCCACTAAGTTGTGAGGAGGCTGGGTGGGGTCTACTTTAACATTAAGTAATTACCCACATATTGTACTACATTTAATTATGAAAATTTATATTATTTGGGATGAATCTTATACTGTTAAAGAATATGATTCCCACATAGAGAAAAGGATGGTGGGTGGTGCATCTAGACAAAATCCACTCAACAGAGTGAGCTAAGAGCTTCTTGCATGAAACCCAAAACATTCTTACTTGACCTGGAGTCCTTCCTTGAGGGTGGATTCCATTTAGGCAGCAAGGCCCTCGTGTGTGTGCAGCAAAGAGCAGTCTTGCTGAAAAAAACCACTTCATCTTCAGCCAAAATGAATGGAAGTAGTGCGATGGAACCCCTGTGCTTTCAAAAGCCCAAAAAATGACAGTCAATATAAATAAATACCTAATGATAAAAAGGTGCACTCCAATACAACACATGTACCTTCATGCTCCCCAAAGAGCCATCACCCAGGATTAAAATGCAAAGAGCCCAAAATAGTGCTCTTTCTTTCAATTCAGGAAAAGGCTTTACCTGCTTTTGGACCAAGGGCTTTACAGTCCTCAAATGCAATTTCTACAACTTTAACATAATGAGCAACAAAAACCAATCACTTCCACTGTGCTACATTAATCATGTCCTCAAGTGACAAGATCTGAAAAAAATTAAATGATGTGGCAACCACTCTTATGGTATGAATACTGTATTTACCTTCAACAAAGGTAAGAGATCTGGATCAAGTTCTTTTGCATTATTCTTATTAAAAGCTTAACAAAAAACAATGCATTCTTACATAAGGGTGTGCTGTATTAGGCTTTCTAACACCACAAAATAAATGCTTAATTGGCCCCTTACAGGCTTTAACCTATCTACATAAATTTCAACTATCCTAACAGAACAGAGTATTCATTCCCCACTGACATGGTTTAATTTGGAATCTTTACAATTCTTGGTAATAACTTAGCAACCAGATTCACTGAACAACAGCACTAATATGCAGTAACTGTGCCTCGCTGTTGAAGTTCTCAGTTCCAGAGGTCCTTTATTCCTCACACCGTTGAACTGTAGAACAGTCTCCTTGGGGATACCATGCAATTGGAACTTTTAAAAGTTCAAGCAAAGATGCTATTCTCCTTGAATTTTAATACGTTTTTATTTATTTATTAATAATCTATTACTGGAGAATGCTTACAACTCATTTGCTGTAGCTAGACTATGAAAAACAGTTTTCATTCCCAGAACTTCAAGGAAGCTGATTCCAAAGGCTCAAAGGGATCTGCAGATAAAAATTTCATAACTACTCCTACATTCCATGAAAGAGATTGATACTAAACTCTGGGGACTTCAATCTCAAATTATCTTAACACTGCCTTAAGGTCTGGATTGTTAGAGAGATCCAATTGTACATGATGCAAAACCAAGGAAAGCATGGATCTATACCCTCCAATAGCAGCCACCAAAAGTTTCTTACTATATCTAAGAAAGCAAAAGCACTCAGTGATGTTGTCTATCGAGGCATAGGTGCTGGAAATCACTCTAGAACAATACCAGAAACACTGTGCAACCCAATGCCTCTGATACAAGGCCAAGGTTGTCTCTCACCTTGATCTAAGGATAGATTTCTGAGATACCTTAGAAAACCCTCTCGCTTGCAGGAGACAGTTGAGTCTCCAAGCAGTTAAGTTTAGCATGTAAAGGCTTTGGTGGAATTGCATGGACTTTAGTTGTCTGAGTAGATTCTTCCTTAATGGAAGAATTCAAGGGAGATCTGAAAGAGTTAGAAGGTCTGGAAACCATTCTCTGTGAGGCCACCAAGGCACTACATGAGTCATTCTTCAGTTCTTTGCTTCCTGAAACTTCCCTATTACTGCAAAAGGGGGAAGGACGTAGGGGTCTAAGAACTAATCTTGAAGAAATGCATCCACTGGCCAAGCCTGAGGGTCCAGACACACTCTCCAACTTCTCTAACACCAAGTTGAGGCCTGGAATGAACCTGTTAGCAGTCATCAAAGGTCCTTCCACCACACTAATGTCACTCAAAGACTTAACAGGACCGAGAATACAGCAATCCTTCGATTATCCAGATCTTCGTTTTCCAGAACTCAACATTTATCATCACACCTTGACCAGGGACCAATGACCAAAGATATATGATAGATAAATTTCATAAAATTTCAAAAACCACTCTTGGATGGTTGGCAATGCTTCACGGCCCCAGGAAAATTCTGGTGACACTGTTTACACTAATAAACAGATCGAGAAGGGTTTTGGGGGGTACAGGAGGCCTCAAGAAGTTTCAAAGGTGGGGGTGTGGGATGGATGGCTGGGCACCAAGGGAGAGTAGGGGCGGTAAGGATGTGTAAAGGAACTCCCTCAGAGAAAGTGGGTGTAGCTGGGGAGCAATTTCCCTGGCTGGGAGAGGGTGGGGATGCAGTGTTGGATTGGTGAAGTAGGCAAGGTAGAAGTCTGACTTGTCAGAGCTTGTTTTGTTATTTCATGTTTACAATTTTTCCACATTTTATTAAAAGATATGTACAGTACTGTACTGTAACAAAGCAAAGAAATAAAAAGGAAGAAATTTGGCAGAGAGAGAGAGAGAGAGAGAGAGAGAGAGAGAGAGAGAGAGAGAGAGAGAGAGAGAGAGAGAGAGAGAGAGAGAGAGAGCAACAACTGAGGTACAGCTTACTGTCAGGTTTTGCAGTTGTTTGGAATAGTTATATTGGAAAAGCCTTGTTTTACTGATTCCGCTGTTTTATCCGCCCTCTTGTACTTGTGTGTGGGTCTGTCACTTCATTCTGTGCATTGTCAGTCAGGTTCTGTATGGCGATCTAAGAGGTTCTGGGCAACTCTCAGTTATGAAGGCAAAGGCAGCGTGGTTGAACGGCAGTAATTAACAAAACTTTGGCGAGAGATTGTACTTTTCCGCAAGTTGTGGAATAGTTTTATGTTTTCCTTATTTACGTAAAGTGGAAGAAGGGTATTGTGTTTTGTTGTGTTTGTATTTAATTGTGAAAAGCATTGTTTGGCTGTTTCGTGTATTTAATTGTAAGTTTACAGTAAACCTCCCGTATTCGCGGTCTCACCTATTCGCAGATTTCTCTATGGAACATATATACGCATTATTAGCTGAAAATTCGCCCATTTGCGGTATTTTTCACTGTGAAATATTCACTAATTACTGTATTTTCATCTCATTTTCATGACTAAATGCACTTTTTGTGATAACATTATTAAAATACTCAGGTAGTGCTCGAATTATGATAATTCACCTTACGATAATTCAATTTTGCAATGGGGTAAGCAATTAATACCGATACAACAATATTTAGAAATATTTTAGAATTTTGCATGGGCACAGGCTGCAGTGTACAATCAGGCAGCAAGAGAGACCAAATTACAATAGACAACTTCTTTTCCTCCTTCTCTTTATCCCATCTTCTAGTTAAAAAGTAAAAGAGAATGATAAAAGTATTGTTAGTAACATTATACTCTTGCGTAAATGCGTACAGTCATAGACAACTGACCGAGAAACTGTTGTTTTGCTTATCACCAAATCTGATAAGGACAGCCGTTTTGCTTGTATTTCAACCATCGTAAGGTAATAAACAATTAGCGTAGTTATAGTACAAATGAAGTAAAGTAGAACAGGACTGATATATTTTTACATTATACCCTTATTCAGTATGGATAAAAGATCAGCAAGGAAATATACTGCTACATTTAAGCTGGAAGTTGTAGCTGAAACTAAGAAAACAATGTTCAAGCTGGTAATGACTATAAATTATCTTGCATTGGCAACATGGATAAAACTTGACCAAATTAAAATTGGAGAGAAAGTATTTTAATCAAAACTACTGGGCATGAAAGAACACATTACTGCTATTTTTTACACCGATAAATGATAAATACGTAAAGCTCGTATTATGATGAAATCAAGTGAAAATAGCAAATGGAATCTTTATTTTTTTTTACACAAAACCAACGCCCCCAAACAGCCAACGTCATCTATTAACGAAAAAAATAGGTAAGTTAATTTCACAATGAGACTATTTAAGTTATATTTCGACTTCAAAACACTTCATATCACGAAAAATAACCATGCCCCAAACAAATAAAGTATCTAGAGACTCAATTATGCTAACTAGAAGCAAGAAAAGTGCTCTGAACTGAGTTAAATAAAGCAAAATAAACTTACCCCGTAATCGATTTCCAAACCAAAATATTGATTGCTATGATTGGAATTTATAATACAAAAGCAATACAGTATAAGAATATATACAATATTACTGGATACAGTGAATTAAGGCATAATATTTTAAAAGATCCATGGAAAAGATGCATATTCGTTATGTTGATGTTTGTATAATACAACATCACAATAGTGACAATCTTCCGTTAACCGGAATGAATACGTGCCAACTCCGTGCTATAAGTTCTCTGATAGGGATTTAGCCGGGGCGCTGCCTAAGGCAGACATAACTGCATGAGGCTCTCGCGGCTCCCAGACTAAAAATATGGTTTTCGTTTCCCTTCGGGTTCAAACCCCATTTTGTGAATATAGAGTAGAGTATAATGTAGGCTACGCTACCGTATATATATACGATATACCATAGTGTAGGCTAGGCTAATTCTTGTTTGTTATCAATTTCTCTTTGTACTGAATTATCATAAGTCACTCTGTGTGAACCTCCACAATTAGCTGATATTAATAATTACTATACCGTGTATGTATAGAGTATACTTTATAGTAGGCTAGGCTACCATATATGTATACTGTACATGGTACCGAATGCCCCAGTGTAGGCTAGGCTATATTCGAGATACGTTTTCTCTGACAAACGATGGGTTTTTTTGGGACCTAACCACACCATAAGTAGGATAATACCTGTATAAGCATTTTTAGCTTTTTTTGTGTTTGAACTATCAAAATAGGCAGTTCTAAGTGGTTTTAGAAAGGTTCTAAGTATTCACAGGTTTTAGCTATTCACGGGGGTGTGGTACGCATCCCCCATGAATAAGGGGGTTTACTGTACATGTAATAGTGCTCAAGTATCGATCGTCGGTTGTTTCTTGGTTCGGTTGTTAGTCGAACATTTGGTGTTAGTCAGCAACTATCGTGAAGTCAGTCTCGTTACAGCTCTGATGCAGTGTAGCTGTACCTAGGAAGGACTCAGGAGATTCAGCCATAGTTGTTAGTGCCTTCAAATTCACTAAAGTATTCCTTCTCATCATAAAGTTCATTTAGGGAGATTTCCTTCGGGAGATATGCATATCTAAATGTATGGAGAATTTCTTGGAGTGTCCTTTGGATTAGGATTACAAAGTAAAGATTGTGCTCATGCCAATCTCAATTCAGGTTAAGAATATCGAATGCACCATTTGAATTAACAGTAAGTTTGTACCATTTATGTCTTGGACAATACACACAACGCAACATGGTTTTAATTGTGAGTTAGAATAATATAGTTGAAGTAACCTGGGTGTCATAGCATAAAACTTGGGCTACAATTAGGTTAGTACATTTCAAACCGTTCAGGCTATACAATCACTTCGCAATTTGAAATGCTATACTCATTCTGAATGAGTCGAAATAAATTGATTCGCCTAACCTAACTGTAAGATTGTAGAAAAGAACGAGACTTGTTTTTCCCGCCCGAGGGAAGGTTGGCGTCTCCCTCTAACCGAGTCAGTATGCAACTGGCGCTCTTGTAGTAAGCATCACTCTGCAATACACGCATCACTGGGCACCGTGGTTTTATTACAATCCTACGCATCTAACATCCTACATGGTGCAGTGAGTTACCTATGCTTACACATGGGAAGCAGAATGCCCACCCTAAGACGACCTACAGTAGCTGCCCAAAGGCCTACTGGCCTTAAGAGGCTCCTATTCGCCAGCTCCTCATAATGCTGCACATACGCAATTATGGCTGGCGCAACAGCAACGTACTCTCGAGGCCCTCCAAACCAGTAACACCAACACTGCCCTATCTGGAACACGTGGATCCCCGTCTAGGGTGCCAACGTCCGCAGCCCCCGAGAAATGTGAAATGGAGATGTCGACGGGCGCGTTTCGATCATGGCGAAGGTCAATGGAGTGTTGGCTTCGACTTTGCAAGGTGCCAGCCGACGAGACGGTACATCAAGTGTATTGCACACTGGCACTGCAGCGTGCCCTAGATGCCAGGTACAGCGCAACAAACTGGAGCACCCTTTCGACTGAGGAGGCATTGGATGCTGTCTCCAAACTCGTCCTTCGTGTGTCAAACTGAGCAGTTCAGTGGTTAGAGTTTTTCAGCACTACGCAAGGCCATAACAAAAGTGTCAGTGATTTTTTCTTGCGTAGCTCTCAAAAAGCCACAGACTGTAAGTTTCAGTGCCCTAATTGTAATTTTAATCTTTCAGAGTACAGGCTGTCCCCGGTTAACGGCGGGCTCAGTTAATGACGATCCGGCTTTACGGGGCTTGTCTAGCGACGAAAATCGGCAATTTTCGGCGCCGAAAATCACAGATTTCCGCTTATCGGCGTCGATAATTGGGTATTGGCGCCGATACATACCTAACAGAGGCGCCTCAATAACCAAAAATCGGGTGCTCGATGTGTAGTCTTACCGCATCAGTGCCAGTTCCAGCAGCTATTGGTTCGAGTCCTATTCTCATCCCTAAGGAGGAGAAGTTGGAGGACGGGGAAGGAGGAGGAAGAAAGGCCAGTCACTCTCGGAACCTTAGGCGAGATGCTATTCGTCCTCTTCAAGGAGCCGGGTAAGACATGAGCAGCCACCACAGAGCCAAGGAAAAAGGGTTCCAAGGGCCTGTGGGCAAGACCGAAGGGAGAAGACAAGAGTGTGGTCTGAGACCACGTCTTGCTTCCAGACCGACAGAAACTTCTGGAATGCGAGGGATGGACTAAGCCATCGATTTCATGAGCTCTAGGGTGGAAGGTATCGGTACCGTCGTCGTCAGCTGCCGAGTACCTCTTTTGATCGCTTCACGAAGTCAGGAGGAAGATGTGTCCTTAGACGCTTCTTCCTTAGGAGACACAGTACTAGCGAAAACGTTGACAACATCCAGGTTAGGAATGTCGAGCCTTTCAGAAAGTACCACAGCTCCCTAATAGGACAAAGTAACGAATGATCTGGATCATCGACACAAAGTCCAAGGAGGAGGGAACAAGAAGGACTCGAACCCACAGTAGATGCCAATGGATTCGGGGTCCACCTATGACATCCGAGAAGGAGTCGAGGTATGATCCCCATCCCTGTTCTTCCATCTTCTATGCAAAGGCCAGAGTAAGATGAGAGATGGACCTAAGAGGGCATATCTCTATCCGACGACTCTTGTAAGGCGAGTGCAAGGCACGGACAGGAACCCTAAACGAGAGTCACATGCTACCCAGGAAACAGTTCCCTGGGACAGCACGACTGAAGAAGCTTCTCGTTCGTAGCTAACTCTCGACTGAGGAGATGAAGGCTACTTCAGATAGAAGACTATGTCGCAAGGACCTACGTTCTTCACAAATGAAAGGGAGACAAGCAACCCTTGGTGGAGAAGACAAGGAAGTCCAGACCTGACAAGCGACTCTGACCCGAGAAGAAGTTCCGACAACAACACCACCAGCGAAGACGGATCCAGTCCCTGGAACAGTGTTGCAGAGGACTTCAAGGGATATCCAGCTGTATCCGTTGCCGCTCAGCGAGAAAGCCTGTGCTTGCAAGGAAAGCTGGAATGTCTCCCAGTCCTGAACACACAGGGATGTACTGCCTCAAGAACCGCTTCTTGTGTAGCTGCTACAGGAAGTTGGGTCAAGTGGAATTCTTCTCGATGCCTTGGCAATCAGGTCTGATGAAGGCGAAGTCTTCAAGTATTTGTCTGTAACTCGGGGTGAGCAATGTTTGTGAACCCCTAGCGAAACGGACAAATATGGAGGGAAAAAACGTCGATATCTAGTTTTCACCAAAAAGACAGCATGCCTCACCGGAGCGGCCCCTTGTCTGGTATGAAGGAGCGAGAAAACACTACTGACTTGTGTGCAGGTAGGCAACAGAAGGACGGTAGGGATTTCTCAGTCCAGCAGTCTCTGCATGAATCTTCGTGAAGAGTGAGCAGCATGTTCCGTCCCGATCACTCAAACCTGAGGCCAGGCTTGCCTACCAATACATCCCCACCAGGAATGCATCTGGTTAATTGAGCTGTCGAGTGTGCAATAGAACAACACTCGAGTACCTTCAAATGTCGAGATGAAACGGGGAAAAAACGATTGCCTCCTGTTTGTCGACAAATGCCACTACTTTGGTTTTGTTGTTCACCGAAACCAGTGAGAGCCGCAAAACCCATCCTGAATTCTCGGACGGCCAAAAGGCTGCCCTGAGCCCAGGACAGTGATGAGAAGGTACTAATCATCTCGGTCACACAAATTCAAGACAAGGTCTTACCAGTGTGCGCCTATTCCTCAATCTGTGAATCCGTAAGTAGGCACAAGATGTGAGGGGAATATGCAAGCATATTCGAAGGTTCCTTCAATCAAGCATTAGCTTAACTCTTTCCTCATACATCGAAGAGGAAAGAACGGGGAAAAGGAAGCAGACTTCCATTTTCCACCATGGGGAAGCTTCTGCAAGATGACAGGGTACCGAGGCAATTAGCTCTAGCCGGCTGGCATTTCCCAAATCAGGAGCACGGGAGAGGTGGTGGGATGAAAGTTCGATGGAAAGAATTGCCGAGACCTAAGGGAAATAGATACTTCTCCTGAAGGGATCCATTCCCACGTCTCGGCAATGTCGCTGCCAGTTCCAGAGACTCGATAAGTATCATTTCGTCCAGGCATCAGCAGTTGCAATCTTCTTCTGAAGCCTAGGACTTCTTAGCTAAGGAGCTGAGGGGGGCTGGCTTGAACTCAAGGTCGAGTTGAGATGACTAAGACCCAAAGTTCTTGGCCATTGTCCAAAGGACAAGTCAGTGCCCTGGTGGGAACCTTGATTACCGGGGTATCTAGCAAATCTCTGAAAGAGAAAGGCAGAACCAAGTAAAGGTTCGTTCCCAAGGGTCGAGCCAACTCAGAACTTACGAAACCGGAGATCCGAATTGGGACAAAGTCCTTCTTAGCACCAGAATTGCCCAAAAAACTGCAGTCGGCAAGACCCTCCAAGGCAAGAAGAATTCATATTCTGTCGAGGCAGGGGTGGAAGCTTGGTGTCTCGACCTGAATTAACTCCTTCGAAGAAAAGAATTCATCAGGTCGAGAACGCTCTCGGAAGCCAGGACCGCGGCGGTCCCTGACACTCTTCGCCCCTCGGAAACTGCAACGGTTGCGAGTGATGAAGGTTATTCATTGGGGGAGCCGCGATCCTGTCTCGGGGAACTTCGCGCCGACGTTCCCCGAGAACACAGGGGCGATCGTAACTTGAAGAGGAAGACCCTCGCTGTTTCCGATGCGTGAAACTCCTCTACCTCTCCCCTTGGAAGGAGACCTTGACAGATCCCATGAAACCCTCCTCGGCCACCTGGTTATAATACGAGAGAATCAGGGGGACCGACACCCAAAGCACGCCAGGCAGCCGAACTCCGAAAGAAAATTTCGTCAGAGCTCTCTCTGTCCGTCTCGCGCCTCTCGTAACAACCGAGAGGAGAAGAGAACAAGTGAGGAGAAAAGAGTATCCCTACCTGTCCTGCCAGTATGATAAGCAGGAGAGGCGGACCGTGAGCGATAATCAACCAAAGGAGATTACTGCCTCACGGGGAAGGAAGAGCACTTGTGCCGTGGCAAAGCGCTTTCCTGGGAAGAGCAAAAAAGTTCACTCGAACATAGCCGAGAACCCGAATCGGAAAAAACCGAGTAGGGCCGAGCCGAGCCGAGCCAATCACGCGAACGCGATCCAGCTGGTCGGTATGCGGCGGACTGGGAGGCAGGCGGGGCGAGCCGAGCAGAGCAGAGCCAGTCTGGCAAGCCAAGTCGAGTCGAGCCAAGCCAAGCCAGTCTGGCAAGCCGAGTCGAGCCGAGCCAGTCTCGTAAGTGCGACCAGGGGCCGAGCCGAGCCAACTGCGCGAACACAATCATAACTGGGCAGGCCGGACTGGTCTGCTGTGAACAATTGCTAGTTTCCCGTACTCTAAACTCCTTGAGGCCGAGGCCCCTCGAGAAGAAGGTTCAAAGGGGAATTCTGTGTCTGCTATCTTGTATGCTTGAGCAACCGAAGCAGCTGGCGGGCAGTATCGAGACACCTGGCGTCGCAGCACACAGACACCTGGGTGTTCCGGCAACCAGACACCTGGGTGTCTTGGCACTTTCTCTCGTCCTGTGCCTCTCATAAGGATAGCGCTCGTGATTCATAGAATTCGAGCTACCCACGAGACTTCCGAAAATCGGGAGCGGCTGCTTTGTTTCCTAATAGATCGAAAGAGCCAAGCACAGAACCAGTCTTAGACGCAGACTTCCAAGACTGGCAACGAGGGTGTGGCCTCGAGAGGCCGCACTCTCGCGGCCCCCGAAACGCAAGAATCTACAGGAGAATGCAAATCGGTCAACGAGAGAAACTTGTCTCCCGGAAGAGAGTCAGTCCCTTAGAAGTCCTGCAGGACTCCCAAAGTGAATTTCTTCCCTGCTTCTTCTGGTGTTCGAACCAAGAGGATTGAGACACCAGGCTGGGAACCCAACCGAGCACTGGCAAACACTCGGGGAGCGCTTGCGGTGCTGGCAGGAAGAGGAACCAAGACACCTGGGTGCCTCGGCCCTTTCTCTCGCACTGCTCCCAAACTGGGCCGAGGAAAATCTCTCCAGACCAGATCGGGATACTCGATATTCCATAGAATCTCGAGCACTCGAAGCGGCTCGCAAACGAGCGCCCGAAGCAGCCCCCATCTTAGAGGCGGAACCTCTAAGACTCAGGGACGGGATCGCAAACTGAGGTCTGCGCGCCCGCGGCTTCCGAAACACAAAACCCAGGGCTATGCGAATCGGTTTCCTAATCGGTTTCCTAACCCGAAGGTCGGGAAGAGCCAACAAGAGACCCACTGCCTCCTCGGAAGGAGGCAGTCCCTAGACGTCCAAGGGCATCAAGGGTAAGAAGCAGCATTCCTTTCCTTCGGCCGATGGAGGTCTGTCCGATTCTCGGGACACCCTTGGACCTCGGGAGAGGAAGGGAAGACGCAGCAGAAGACGAAATCGAAGATAAGATGAGGAAGACGGCGGCTACTTCCACAGGACGGCTTCCTTCACCTCCACTTCGACGTTTTCTACAGGATGGTGGACACGAAACATCGTAACCACCAGGGTAGTCCGGCAGGAACACAACAGACGCAGCCAGGACACCACCACCAGGAGAAGCATGATCAGGACAGCCGATGCAGGAGCTACGGCAGCAATTCGGAAGGCAGGAGCTACTGCAACGGCCAGGAACATCACCTCAACAGGACGACTTCCTTCATCTTCACGCCGACATCTTCTACAGGATGGCGGACATCGTAACCTCTGGGACAGCTGGCAGGAACGCACGGAAGCGGCCCCGGGCACGACCGCCAGAAGCGGCAGGAATGATCAGGACAGCCGATGCAGGAGCTACGGCAAAGGTTCAGAGAGCAGGAGCTATGCAACGGCTAGGAACGTCACTTCCACAAGGCGACTTCCTTCCCTTTCACGCCAACATCTTCTACAGGATGGCAGACATCGTAACCTCCAGGGCAGCTGGCAGGAACACAACGGAAGCGGCCCCGGGCACGATCACTAGGAGAAGAAGCGCGCACGATCAGGACATCCGATGCAGGAGCTACGTTAGCGGTTCGGAAGGCAGGAGCTACTGAAACGGACAGAATGTCATTTGAAAGTCACCAGCAGCGACAGGAGCGATCTGGGCGGTTGCGGCAGGAGACCAGGAGAGCAGCCCAGAGACTGTCGTCGAGTTGACAAGAGCATAACACAGGGAACAGCAGGAGCAGATGGACCACAGGTACGGCGGAGGCATTGCAACAGCATACAGGAAGACCAGCAATGACAGCAATCGATCCACATCGGCGGGAACAGAGTCAGAATGATCCCGACATGGAAAAATGTCATCTAACCAGGTATTGTGGTCGATCCCGAAGCAACACTGAATGAATGTCGGGACTGCTTCATGCAAGATATTTTTGATATATCCAGCCAACTACTGCTGTGTCTGCGATGCTCACTGTCAACCTGAAAGAAAAACAAAGATGATTAGTAGAGGAGGCCCCTCCGCTACAAAGGAACAGCCCTACGCAGCGGGAGGAGGTACTCTAGACGAGGTCGCTCGATCCCTCCCCCCCCCACCGGGTCTTTGCCCGACGAGCGAGCAAAGAGGGCGAAGGAGAGAGGAAGAACCTACGGGAAGAAAAAAAGGACGGAGGGGAGGCCACCAAGGGCGCTGTGGAAGCGGAACTTATCGATGACGACCATAACTTCCCACCCGGCCCGCAAATCTCTAAGCGCAGGCGGCGAGTAACACTCAGCATAAGTAGATGAAATTAGTGATGCCCCTTACACACGGCGGCCGGAGGCCCAAGAAGGGAACTAACTCTACGTCCCGATGGATGTAGGGGAGTGAAGATATTGCGCCCCAAACTATATCTCCGAAAGTACAGGGGCGCCTTCAGTATTTACGTAAAGGGCCGCTGGAGAGAAGCATTACCACTTGGTTATGCTACTCCAGTTATGCCCTTGGCCGTCAAACCCAAGACACAGGCAGGGAACAACGGCTTACGCAAGGTTATCACAAATCGTGGGTTTGTATTAATAAAAATCAAACACACGTATATATAAACAAAAATACAGAAAGATCCCACCAGGATAATAAGAGCTTAACGACAGTCAGGCAGAGAGAACGAAAACACGTCAGCTACGCATGACGGCCGAAAGCAAACTGGAATGTTTACATCCGGGCAGGCGGGTATCCCCTCCTACCTGGAGGTAGTTACTGCCTAACCACCTTGCTCAAGAGTTTAACGGCCATTTCCAGCCTACGCCTGAAAGTAATCCCTAATGTAAATGACCGAGGGTTTGTATATTGTGTCAGAACAAACCAAATAGGGCCGAGCCGATCACGCGAACGCGATCCAGCTGGTTGGTATGCGGCGGACTGGGAGGCAGGTGGGGCGAGCCAAGCCAAGCCGAACCAGTCTGGCACGCCAAGTCGAGCCGAACCAGTCTCGTAAGCATGACCGGGGGCCGAGCCGCGCCAAGCCAATCACGCGAACGCGATCCAGCTGGTTGGTATGCGGCGGACTGGGAGGCAGGCCAGGCGAGCCGAACCGAGCCGAGCCAGTCTGGCAAGCCGAGTCGAGCCAAGCCAGCCTCGTAAGCGCAACTGGGGGCCGAGCCGATTGCGGGAACACAATCGTAACTGGGCAGGCCAGACTGGGCTGCTGTGAACAATTGCTAGTTTCCCGAACTCTAAACTCCTTCGAGGCCGAGGCCCCTCGAGAAGAAGGTTCAAAGGGGAATTCTGTGTCTGCTATCTTGCATGCTCGAACCCTAAAGTTCAAGACACAAGAATGAAGCCTGGCCGAGCAACCGAAGCAGCTGGCGAGCAGTATCGAGGCACCTGGTGTCTCAGCACCCAGACACCTGGGTGTCCCGGCAACCAAACACCTGGGTGTCTTGGCACTTTCTCTCGTCCTGTGCCTCTCGTCAGGAGAGCGCTCGTGATTCATAGAATTCAAGCTACCCACGAGACTCCCAAAAATCGGGAGCGGCTGCTTTGTTTCCTAAGAGATCGAAAGAGCCAAGCACAGAACCAGTCTTAGACGCAGACTTCCAAGACTGGCAACGAGGGCGCGGCCTCAAGGGGCTGCGCTCTCGCGGCCCCCGAAACGAAAGATCCTACAGGAGAATGCGAATCGGTTCCTGCCCGAGGGCGGGAAGAGTCAACGAGAGAAACTTGTCTCCCGGAAGAGAGTCAGTCCCTTAGAAGTCCCGCAAAACTCCCAAAGGGAATCTCTTCCCAGCTTCTTCTGATGTTCGAACCGACAGGATCGAGACACCAGGCTGGGAACCCAACCGAGCACTGGCAAGCACTCGGGGAGCGCTTGCGGTGCTGGCAGGAAGAGCCGAGGCACCTGGGTGCCTCGGCCCTTTCTCTCGCACTCCTCCCGAACTGGGCCGAGGAAAATCTCTCTAGACCAGATTGGGATACAGTACTTGATATTCCACAGAATCTCGAGCACTCAGAGCGGCTCATGAACGAGCGCCCGAAGCAGCCCACATCTTAGAGGCGGAACCTCTAGGACTGGGAACAGGATCGCAAACTGAGGTCTGCGCGCCCGCTGGCTTCCGAAACACAAAACCCAGGGCTATGCGAATCGGTTTCCTAACCCGAAGGTCGGGAAGAGCCAACGAGAGACCCACTGCCTCCTCAGAAGGAGGCAGTCCCTAGACATCCAAGGGCATCAAAAGGAAGAAGCAGCCTTCCTCTCCTTCAGCCGACGGAGGTCTGTCCGATTCTCAGGACACCCTTGGACCTCGGGAGAGGAAGGGAAGACGCAGCAGAAGACGAAATTGAAGATAAGATGAAGCAGACAGCGGCTACTTCCACAGGGCGGCTTCCTTCACCTCCACTCCGACATCTACAGGATGGTGGACACAAAACATCGTAACCTCCAAGGTAGTCCGGCAGGAACACAACAGACGCAGCCAGGACACCGCCACCAGGAGAAGCAGCAGGCATGATCAGGACAGCCGATGCAGGAGCTATGGCAGAGGTTTGGAGAGCAGGAGCTATTGCAACGGCTAGGAACGTCACTTCCACAAGGCGACTTCCTTCCCCTTCATGCCCACATCTTCTACAAGATGGTAGACATCATAACCTCTGGGGCAGCTGGCAGGAACACAAGGGAAGCGGCCCCGGGCACGACCACTAGGAGAAGTAGCGGGCATGATCAGGACTGCCCATGCAGGAGCTACGTTAGCGGTTCGGAAGGCATGAGCTACTGCAACAGACAGAAATGTCACGTGAAAGTCACCAGCAGCGACAGGAACGATCTGGGCGGCTGCCGCAGGAGACCAGGAAGAGCAGCCCAGAGACTGTCGTCGAGTTGACAAGAGCATAACACAGGGAACAGCAGGAGCAGATGGACCACAGGTAGCTGGCGGAGGCATTGCAACAGCATACAGGAAGACCAGCAATGACAGCAATCGATCCACATCGGCGGGAACAGAGTGAGAATGATCCCGACATGGAAAAATGTCATCTAACCAGGTATTGTGGTCGATCCCGAAGCAACACTGAATGAATGTCGGGACTGCTTCATGCGAGATATCCTTTGACATATCCAGCCAACTACTGCTGTGTCTGCAATGCTCACTGTCAACCTGAAAGAAAAGCAAAGATGATTAGTAGAGGGAGACTCCTCTCTCTACAAGGGGAACTGCCCTACGCAGCGGGAGGAGGTACTCTACAAGAGGTCGCCCAATTACTCCCCGCCCCTGGTCTTTGCCCGACAAGCAAGCAAAGAGGGCGAAGGAGAAGAATCTACTAAAGGGGGTAGGAAGAACCTACGGGAAGAGAAAAAAAGGACGGAGGGGAGGCCACCAAGGGCGCTGTGGAAGCGGAACTTATTGACGACGCCCGCAACTTCCCATCCGGCCCGTAATTCTCCAAGCGCAGGTGGCGAGCAACACTCAGCATAAGTAGGAAGGAATTAGTGATACCCTTTATACATGGAGGGCGGAAGCCCAAGAAGGGAACGAACTCTTACGTCCCGATGAATGTAGGGGAGTGAAGATATTACGTCCCAAACTATATCTCCGAAAGTACAGGGGCGCCTTCAATATTTACGTAAAGGGCTGCTGGAAGAGAAGCATTACCACTTGGTTACGCTACTCCAATTACGCCCTTGGCCGTCAAACCCAAGACACAGGCAGGGAAAGACGGCCTATGCAAGGTTATCACAAATCGTGGGTTTGTATTAATAAATATCAAACACACATATATATAAACAAAAATACAGAAAGATCCCACCAGGATAATAAGAGCTTAACAACAGTCAGGCGGAGAGAACGAAAAAACACGTTGGCAACGCATGACGGCAGAAAGCAAACTGGAATGTTTACATCCGGCAGGCGGGTATCCCCACCTACCTGGCAGTAGTTACTGCCTAACCATCTTGCTCAAGAGTTTAACGACATTTCCAGCCTATGCCTGAAAGTAATTCCTAATGTAAAGGACCAACGATTTGTATATCGTGTCGGAACAAAGGATGTCTTTAAGATGAGGCAGCAAATGCTGTTTCTTCAAGAATCCAGAGAGGGTGCAAATGGAGGGCAAGAAGGGCTAAAGACTCATCCTCGTTACAGGCAGGAAGGGCTGACTACTTCACGTTGTCACAAGCAGGAAGGACTGACTATTTCACATTGTCACAGGCAGGAAGGACTGACTATTTCAAGTTGTCACAGGCAGGAAGGACTGGCTACTTCAAGTTGTCACAGGCAGGAAGGGCTGACAACTTTTCTTTGTCACTGGAATGCAGGCTCGCTGCTTCACCTCGTCTCAAACGTGGAGGACTTAAGGACTTCTCATCACAAGTAGGAAGGACTGGCTGCTTCTCTTTGTTTCGGGCAGGATAAGATTTTATGGAGAAGAGTAAGGTTCGTCTGAAGGGGATACTCCCGTCGGATCCTTGCTTTGTCCGACCTCTGAGTACTGTCTCTGTCTGTCTATATCTCTGTCTTGGGAAGTCTCTTCTGGAAGCTTGTATACCCCTGTATAGGCGGAGCCAATGACGACAAACAATCATCATTCCCATATAAGGAGTTTTTGATTTTCTACACAATAATTGGTTCCTAACATCCGCCCCTTTCCGGTCACGCCATAGAAGATTTCAGATAAAATTTTCTGATGCAATGTAGATCAAATATTGCGCCATGTTACAAAGGCATGGCATGAGATACCATATGGTGTCGTTTCCACAAGACAGGGTATTCATCGTCTCGCTAATTGTCCACCACACGTTGACAACAGGAACTGACTGGTGAGCAAACACAGGAAGCAGTCACATTTTGGAAAAAGAGATATTTCTTTTTCAATATATTTCATATTACTGCATCTACCCATGACAACGAGTCCCGTTCAAGACTCCCGCATCCGGAGCTCCCGATTCATGACTAGATCAATCATAAGTTGCTCTCTCTACTCGAGTGTCCGAGAAACTCGAGTAGAGGAAGGATTATACCAGTCCATGTAGGTATCTCCATGATACTGGTAAAGGTAACTTGGGGTTTCGAAGAAACCTGAGTATCCACGGTAACACAAGTCACATTCGAGACTCAAACACCTGGAGCTTCCGATTCACAACTACATTCCTCTTCAGTTGCTTCCTCAACCAGAGTGTCTGAAGAAACAAAAGCGGAGGTGCATACTAGTCCGGGAAAAAGATTTCCTGGAACTAGTACAGGTGACCTGGGTTACTTCATCAACGTGTCTTATCTGAGGAACCTGAGCACCTGGTGCCTCAGTGTTGCAGGGTCTCGTGAGACCCACGGCACAGTTCCCAAGTCCGAAGACTTGGGAGAACACCCAGAAGAGATAGCACACAAGTAAATGAAGGCAAAGATGATGATGATAATTCAGTTCTCTTCTTCAACTTCTACCACAAGTCTATCGCTGTCTTGGGGCCCTTGCACCATTCCTGTACAGAAATGTGAAGGTGGGAATAAGAGCACACTCACTCTGGACTCTCTCTCTCTCTCTCTCTCTCTCTCTCTCTCTCTCTCTCTCTCTCTCTCTCTCTCTCTGTGTGAGTCGAGCCACTGGTTCCATGGGAACCCGAGCAACAACTGATTGCATACCCGTAGACGAATCAAAATGAGCAATCGGCAACATATAGTGTAATACCGCAGGTATTGCTAGCGAGAGAACCCGTATTTCCCAAGTCCCTTCAGCTCTACAATATCTGGAAAATCACAGTTTTTGAAAGTAAATTGTATTTTTCCTAACTATACAAACCTAAGGTGCTTTACATTAGGAATTACTTTCAGCGTAGGCTGGAAACGGCCGTTAAACTCTTGAGCAAGGTGGTTAGACAGTAACTATCGCCAGGTAAACGGGAATACCAGCCTGCACGGATGTAAATATTCCAGTTTGCCTTTCGGTCCAGGTTCAGATTGAGGGGTGGCATAAGGCAGGCATAATATGTAATGTAAAGGACCTTAGGTTTGTATAGTTAGGAAAAATACAATTTACTTTCAAAAATTGTGATTTGTTTCAACATGATATACAAACTGTCAGTCCTTTACATTAGGAAGACTCACTGGTTGGAAGGAGGAATCTGAGTGAGTCTCCTGAACTAACTGGAGTTCTGCACACCTGGGCTACTCCTCCTGGTCGAAAGAGCGAGGAGGAGTACCATGCCTCTGACATATTGATCTGAGTGTAGGAACTGCAAGATCAAATGTCAGATTCTGGACCTTTTCATATGAGTGAGGAAACGTAACTCATACGAAATAGGCTGGAAGAATCTAGAGTCGGAGGCAGTAAGGAAAAGCCGATATAGGGTTACCTTATTGCCAGTCTCTCCTTCTTCCCCTTGCTAGAGGAAGGAGCGGAACTGCTTCTATGATTCTAGAAGAAAAATAGTAAGGGTGCTTGATGTGTAGTCTTACCACATCAGCACCAGAGCCAGCAAGTATTGGTTTGAGTCCTGTTCTCATCCCGAAGGAGGAGAAGTAGGAGGATGGGGAAGGAGGAGGAAGAGAGGCCAGTCACTCTCGGTATCCTTCTCACTTCCAGAGCCAACACCTTAGGCAAGATGCTATTACTGTAGTCCTCTTGAAGGAGCTGGGTAAAAAACACAACTTGTTGAGCAGCCACCACCGGGCCATGGAAAAAAAGGTTCCAAGCGCCTGTGGGCAAGACCACGGGAAGACAAGAATGAGGCCACGTCTTGCTTCCAGATCAACAGAAACTTCCAGAATGTGAAGGATGGACCAAGCCATTGACTTTGTGAGCTCTCGGGTGGAAAGTACCAGTATTGTCGTCGCCAGCTGCCAAGTACCTCCTTCAATTGCTTCACAAAGCCAGGAGACAGATGTGTCCTTAGACACTTCTTCCTTGGGAGAGATAGTACTAGCGAAAACGTCGACAACATCCAGGTTAGGAACACTGAGCCTTTTCGGAAAGCACCACAGCTCCCTAATAGAACAAAGTAACAATTGATCTGGATCATCGATACAAAGTCCAAGGAGAAGGGGAACAAGAAGGACTCAAACCTGACAATAGATGCCGATGGATTTGAAGTCCACCTACAAGATTCGAGAAGGAGTCGAGGTATTGATCCCCTTCACCAGTTCTTCCATCTTCTATGCAAGATGAGAGATGGTCCTAAGAGGGCACATCTCTATCTGACGACTCTTGTAAGGGCGTGTGCAGGGCACGGGACAGGAACCCTAAACGACAGTCACACGCTACCCAGGGAACAGTTCTCTGGGACAGCAAGACCAAAGAAGCTTCTCATCCATACCTAAATTTCAACTAAGGAGAAGAAGGCTACTTCAGATAGAAGACTAGGTCACAAGGGCCTGCACTCCTCACAAATGAAAGTAAAGAGAAGCAACCCTCAGCGGAGAAGACAAGGAAGTCCAGACTTGAAGAGCGACTCTGACCCGAGAAGAAGTTCCGTCAACGACACCCACCAGCGAAGACAGATCCAGTCCCTGGGACAGTGTTGCAGAGGACTTCAAGAGATACTCAGCTATATCCATTGCCGCTTGCAAGGAAAGCTGGAAGGTCTCCCAGTCCTGACCACACAGGGATGTACTGCCTGAAGAACTGCTTCTTGTGTAGCTGCTACAGGAGGTTGGGTCAAGCAGAACTCTTCTCGATGCCTCAACTATCAGGTCGGGTGAAAGGCGAAGTCTTCCAGCATTTGTCTGTAACTCGGGGTGAGCAATGCTTGTGAACCCCTGGCGAAACAAACAAATATGGAGGGAAAATGCAGATATTGAATTTTTCCCCAGAAAGACAGCATGCCTGACCATAGCAGCCCCTGGGTCTGGTATGAAGGAGTGAGAAAAACTACCGTCTTGTTGTGCAGGGAGGCAACAGAAGATGGTAGGGATTCACAGTCGAGCAGTCTCTTCATGAATCTTTGAGAAGAAAAGAGTGAGCAGCACGTTCTGTCCCAATCACTCAAACCTGAGGTCAAGCTCACTTACCAGTACATCCCCACCGGGAATGCATCTGGTTAATTGAGCTGTCGAGTACGCTACAGAACACTTGAGTACCTGCAAATGTCAACAGATGAAACGGGACGAAAAAACAATTACCTCATGTTTGTCGACAAAGCCACTACTGTACTGTGGTTTTGTTGTTCAATGAAACCACTGAGTGTCGCAAAACTCATCCTGAATTCTCAGAAGGCCAAAAGGCTGCTCTGAGCCCAGGATGGTGATGAGAAGGTACTAATCGTCTCAGTCACACACCTTCAAGACAAAGTCTTACCGGTTTACGCCTATTCCTCGATCGGTGAATCCAGAAGTAGACACACGATGAGAGGGGAATATGCAAGCATATTTGAAGGTTCCTTCAATCAAGCATTAGATTAACTCTTTCCTCATACTTCGAAGAGGAAAGAAGGATGGAGGAATGGAAGCAGACCGCCATTCTCCACCATGGGAAGCTTCTGCAAGATGACATGATACCGAGACAATTAGTTCTAGCCAGGCTGGCATTTCCCAAATCGGGAGCAAGGGGGAGGAATTAGGAAAGAAGTTTGATGAAAAGAATTGCCGAAACCTAAGGGAAATAGACACTTCTCCTGAAGAAACCCATTCCCAGGTCTCGGCAATGTCAATGCTAGCTCCAGATGCTCAATAAGTATCATTTCATCCAGGCATCAGCAGTATGAGAACTTCTTCCCGGTCGATACTTCTTTCTCTCTTCCCTTCTTCCCTCCTCCCTATGGAAAAGAGGGCGGAAAGAGACACAGTTATGCACACTTTCCTAGAAGAAAAGAAGAGGGCTATGTGTTCCGCAATCTTACCTTCCGAAGCCTGGGACTTCTCAGGAGTTGAGAAGGCAGTGCCCTAGTATGAACCTTGGTTACCGAGGTATCTGGCAAATCTCTGAAAGAGGCAGGCAGAACCAAGTAAAGGTTCGTTCCTAAGGGTTGAGCCAACTCGTGACTTATGAAACCAGAGATCCAAATTAGGACAAAGTCCTTCTTCTTAGCACCAGAATTGCCCACAGAACTGCAGTCGACAAGACCCTCTGAGGCAAAGAAGAATTTGTACTCTGTTGAGGCAGGAGAGAAGCTTGGTGTCTCGACTTGAATGAACTCCTTCTCTGAAGAAAAGAATTCATCTGGTTGAGAACGCTCTCAGAAGCAAGGACCGCGGTGGCCCCCGACACTCTTGGCCCCTCAGGAACTGCAAGGGTTGCGAGAGATGAAGATTATTCATTGGGGGAGCCGCGGTCCTCTCCCGGGGATCCTCACCTGACGAATCAGCGCGAAGTTCTCCAAAAAATGATGGCAATCGCAACTTGAAGAGGAAGACCCTTGCTGCTTCCAAAGCGTGAAACTCTTGTACCTCTCCCCTTGGAGGGAGACCTTGACAGATCCCATGAAACCCTCCTCAGCTACCTGATTGTACTACGAGACAACTGGGGGACCGACACCCAAAGCACGCCAGGCAGATGAACTCCTAAGACAAATTCGTTGGCGCTCCCTCTGTCCATCTAGTGCCTCTCAGAACAACCGAGAGAAAAAGAGAACAGGTGAGGAGAAAGAGTACCCCTGCCTGTCCTGCCACTAAGACCAGCAGGAGAGGCGGACCGTGAGCAATAATTAACCGAAGGAGATTACTGCCACATGGGGGAAGGAGAGCCCTTGTGCTGTGGCAAAGCGCTTTCCTGGGAAGAGCAGAAAGTTCACTCGAACAGAGACGAGAACCCGATTCAGAAGAACTGAGTTGGGCCAAGCCGAGCCCATCACGCGAACGCAATCCAGGGGTGGTGTCGAGTCGAGTCGAGCTGAGCTGAGCTGAGTCGAGCAGAACCAGTCTCGCAAGCACGATCAGAGGCTGGGTGGGGTGAGCGAGCCGAGCCGAACCGATCGTGCGAACACAATAGGAACTGGACAGGGCGGAACTCGTCTGCCGTGAACTACTGCTAGTTTCCCGAACACTAAACTCTTTCGAGGCCGAGGCCCCTCGAGAAGAATGTTTAAGTGGGAATTCTGTGTCTGCTATCCTGCATGCTCAAACCCTAAGGTTCAAGACATGAGGATGAATCCCGGCCAAGCAACCGAAGCAGCTGGCGGGCAGTATCGAGACACCCGGTTTCTCTCGTCCTGTGTCTCTCCTCAAGAGAGCACTTGTGATTCATAAGATTTGAGCGACCCATGAGACTCCCAAAAATCGGGAGTGCCTGCTTTTGGTTTCCTAAGAGGTCAAAAAGAGCCAGGCACAGAACCAGTCTTAGATGCAGACTTCTAAGGCTGGCAACGAGGGCGCAGCCTTGACAGGCCACGCTCTTGCTCTCCCAAAAAACCAGACCCTTCAGGAGAATGCAAATCGGTTCCCTCACAAGGGCGGGAAGAGCCAACGAGAGAAACTTGTCTCCCAGGAAAGAGTCAGTCCTGCAGGACTCCTGAAGGGAATCTCTTCCCTGCTTCTTCTGGTATTCGAATCGATTGGATTGAGACACCAGGCTGGGAACCTGACTGAGCACTGGCAAGCACTTGGGGAACGCTTGTGGTGCTGGCAAGAAGAGCTGAGACACCTGGGTGCCTCGGCCCTTTCTCTCGCACTCCTTCCAAACTGGGCCAGCGAGAGTACTCTCCAGACCAGATCGGGATACTCAATATTCCACCGAAGCACTTGGAGCAGCTCACAAACGAGCCCCTGAAGTAGCCCCCGTCTTAGAGGCAGAACCTCTAGGACTGGGAAAGGGATCGCAAACTGAGGTCTGCACGCCCGTGGCTCCCGAAACATAAAACCCAGGGGTATGCGAATCGGTTTCCTAACCCGAAGGTTGGGAAGAGCCGAGAGACCCACTGCCTCCTCAGAAGGAGGCAGTCCCTAGACATCCAAGGGCATCCAGGGGAAAAAAGCAGCCTTCCTCTCCTTCGGCCAATGGAGGTCTGTCTGGTTCCCGGGACACCCTCGAAGCTCGGGAGAGGAAGGGAAGAGGCAGCAGAAGATGAAATTGAAGATAAGTTGAAGAACACGTCGGCTACTTCCACAGGGCGACTTCCTTCACCTTCGCTCCCACATCTTCTATAGGATGGTGGCCACGAAACATCGTAACCTCCAGGGCAGCTAGGCAGGAACACAACGGAAGCGGCCCAGACATGACCACCAGGAGAAGCAGCAGGCACGACCATGATAGCCGGTGCAGGAGCTACGGAAGCGGTTCGGAAACCAGGAGCTACCACCATGGCCAGGAACGTTGCTTGTGGCCACAAGGCGACTTCCTTCACCTTCACTCCAACATCTTCCACAGGATGGCGGACATTGTTACCTCCAGGGCAGCTAGGCAGGAATGCAACGGAGAAGCAGCAGGCATGATCAGGACAGCCGATGCAGGAGCTACGGCAGCAACAGCCAGGAACGTCACATGAACGTCACCAGCAATGACAGGAACGATCAGGACGGCTGCAGCAGGAGACCAGAAAGTGCCGCCTGGAGACTGTCATCGAGTTAACAGAAGCATAACACAGGAAACAGCAGGAGCAGATGGATCACAGATACGCCAGAGGCAGTCAGTGCCACGGCATACATGAAGGCCAGGAATGACAGCGATCGATCCACATTGGCGGGAACAGAGTCGAAACGATCCCGACGTGCAACTATGACATTCCAACCAGGCACTGTGGTCAATCCAAAAGCAATACTAAATGAATGTTGTGACTCCTTCATGCAAGATATCCCCCGAGATATCCAGCCAACTACTGCTGTGCCTGCGATGCTCACTGTCAACTTGAAAGAAAAAGCAAACATGATTAGTAGAGGGAGGCTCCTCTCACTACGGGGGGAACTGCCCTACGCAGGAAGAGGAGGCCCCTTAGAAGTGGTCATCCAACCACCAGGGGCCCCCAACTCCTCGCGGTCTTTGCCCGACGAGTGAGTGACGAGGGCTAAGGAGAGAGATCTCTACCAGAGGAGCGAAAAGAAAGAACTTACAGGGAGAGAGAAGGAAGGAGGGGAGTCCACCAGGGGTGCCATGGAAGTGGAACTTACCGACGACGTCCCAAACCCCCCAACACCTCCCTATAGCGCAGGTGAAAACAACACTCAGCACAAGTAGGAGGGAAGTAGTCATGCCCTTGTACACGGAGGGCGGGAGTCCAAGAAGGGAAGAAAACTCTTACGTCCCAATCAATGAAAGGGAGCGAAGATATTACGTCCCAACTAATATCTCCGAACATACATGGGAATGCCTTCAATATCTAAACAAAGGGCTAGTGGAAGAGAAGCATTACCACTTGGTTACGCCCCTCTATATATGCCCTTAGTCGTCAAACCCGAGACAGACGCAGGGGAACGACGGCTTATGCAAGGTTATCACAAATCATGGGTTTGTATTAATAAACATCAAATGCACGCAATATAACACAAAAATACGTTAAGATCCCACTGGGATAATAAAGAGCTTAACAACAGTTGGGCAAAGAGATCCAAAACCACGTCTGCAACGCATGACGGCCGAAAGCAAACTGGAATGTTTACATCCAGGCAGGCAGGTATTCCTGCCTACCTGGCAGTAGTTACTGCCTAACCACCTTGCTCAAGAGTTTAACGGCTGTTTCCAGCCTACACTGAAAGTGACCGACAGTTTGTATATCGTGTCAGAACAAACCTAAAACATCACAAATGTCAAGCAATCATTTTCAGAATACAAACCTTCCTTTGCATTGAGAAGGAATAAAACTCTCCGAAAAAGATGAAGTAGTGTCATAGAGTCATAAGCGGAGGTGAGAAACAGTTTAAGCTCGTTGCCTTGGCAACGTAAAAAAACAGTTTACAACTCTGAAGGCTAATAAAGTTAGTGTTGCATTATGACAGAATGAACAATTATATCAGAATACTGAACACATAACACACAAAAGTAAAACAGGGGGATGGAATTGCATTACAGTACACAGTATTATACTAGAGTGTTGCATCCAGAGATAAGGAAAAAACATCAAACCAGTTTTACCACTGTCAAAGTTAATGAAGTTGTAGGGTTGTGTTATATTAGAATGAACAACTATATCAGAATACTGAATACGCAACACACAAGGGTAAAATACAGGGTTGTATTTGCATTATATTAAAAAAGAATGTTATTTTCCAGATATAAGCAAAAGAACAACACATTAACCCTTTACCGCTTAATGGACGTACCATACGTCAACTAAAATTGTCTGTCGTATGCAAAGTGGACATAGCATACGTCGACTGAAAATGATTTTTTTAAATATTCGCGGAAAAATAATTATAGGCCTAGTTTGCGGAAGGTTTCAAATCACGCGCCTTGAGGGATGCTGGGAGTTCACGGATCAAGCTGTTGTTTTGTTTATAAGCGTCACCCAGACGCCGCATCGCCGAGTGATTCCTCCTCCTTCTTGCACCAGATAGCATCAGCGTCGGACCTTGTGGGAGCGATTTTTTTACGCAATCGTGTTTTGCAGAACTTTGGCGAGTGTTTGAGTATTACGTGCTGCAACAGGACGTTTGCAGAGATGTCTCAAAGCCGTCAGGACCGTGAAAGGCGCATACTGCCTGTCGGTAGTGAGCGTGTGAGACGAGTTTTAGACTGGGATGCTGGAGAAGGACCTAGCAGCCAAAGTGACCCAGCTTCTCAGCGCCGTGTTGTTCGCCCACGTGTGACCGAATCCGACCCAGGACCACATCCCGTGCCTTTTACGACCCTAGGAAGCATCGGGGTGTCCTGAGGGGCATCCGAAAACATTTGGGAGGCCTCCAACAAAAGGACATTGACAATACTTGTCGGAGCTCGATCGAGAGCAGGTGGGAAGTCCTGATTTCAGTGGCAGCTGGTCATCCAGCGATGAGGACATCACGCCTGATGTCAGTGATGATGAGTATTTGCCCCCAATGTCCGTACAGGATCCACAGGAGGAAAGTGAATTAGAATTTAATGGTTTTAGTGCATATGAGGGAGAGTCTGAGCTGGAGGAGGAGGATGCCCCGATTGTGGCTGGTGGGGACGAGACTGAAAGTGATGGCGAAAGTGAAGGAGACGGCCCAGCTGGGAGCGTGGGAGTGCGAAGACGTGCCCGTGCACGTCGCGGCAGCTCGGGTGAAGGCCGTTCGTCCGAAAGTGATGAGGGGTGGTTGGAGGACCCCACCCCACCTAACATGCACCCATTCACGGCAGTACCTGAACTGGCCGTCCCTGTGCCTCTCACTACACTGGGGTTCATTCAGCTGTTCCTGACGCGGGAATTGCTGGAATTCCCTGTTGCGGAGACGGCATATTACGCTCGGTACTGCCGTGAGGAACTGCAGACGACGTTGTCGTATCGCTGGCGGGGCTGCAACCTCACGGACATGGCGCATTTTTTGGGGCTCCACATTTTTTTTGGAATGATGCCTGCTGCCGACGTCAGGCAATATTGGAGGCGGAATTTTTTTTTTAGTATGCCCAATGTGCCCGGCATTATGCCCCGTGATAGTTTCCTGGCGATGGACAGGTATTTCAACGCCTTCAACCAAAGGGCTATACCCCGGAATAACCCCGACCGCCTCATCTTAGTCTGCCCAGTGTTGGAGTTCATTCGTGAACGGTTCCAGACTCTCGTGGTTCCTTCCAAGAACCTTTCTTTGGATGAGGGTATGATGCCATACAAAGGGCGTCTAAGTATAAAAGTGTACAACCCCAAGAAGCCAAAGAAATATGGTGTAAAGTTATTTTTCATTACGGAAGCCAACACTGGATACGTCGTGGACTTCTTGGTGTATTCTGGGGTCTTCTCCACGCTGCGTGACACTGTCTTCGGTCTTGTGAATCGTTTCCGTAACCAGGGATACCACCTGTTTATGGATAATTATTATAATTCGGTATCCCTGGCCCAGGAACTGTATGAAGCAGGTGTGCACATCAGTGGAACCCTTCGGTTGGTGCGTGGGGCCCCGAATGTCCTCAAGAGGTTTGCTAGCCACCCGCAACATCTGGCAAGAGGAGAGACAGAGTGGCGGCGGAAGGGAGATGTCTTCGTCATCTGTTGGAAGGGGTCCGACGACACTCCATGATTACGACGAGTCATGAGCCCATCCAAGAAGAGGTCAATCAGCGGAAGAAGACACGCCGGCAGGGCCGAGTTACATATGAGGAGTTTTCAGTGTCCAGCGCCCTACTGTCATCGGGCACTACAACAGGCACATGGGAGGAGTTGATCTCTTTGATCAACTCATCCAGTATTATCCCTTCGCCAGGAGGTGGACACAGAAGCTCGTCAAATACCTCCTTCAGTTGGCCCTCCAGAATGCCTACATCCTTTACTGTGGGTATAATTCGGACGCCGGAGGTTGACCCACATCCAGTTTCTTGAGGTGGCTGGGAATGCCTCATAAACTTCAACCCAGAGGAGTGGCCTTCCAACGCCGCCCTCTGCCCCAAGCTCCAGCTCTGCCCCAAGAGGAATGGGCAGATGTCGCTAGGTGGTCCAACCTCAGAATTCCTGATCCTGCCAACGCCGCCCCTGCTGCCGCCGACCTTGATGATCCCGCCGCCTTTGAAGATGCCGCCCTGGATGATGCCGCCGCCCTGGTGATGCTGCCGCCCTCCCTCGCATTCCAGTGTCCCGTCGGAAAAGTCGACCCTGTGTGTCGGCTGCAGCCACGACATCACACACTGGAGCTCATAGAAGGGCGCAAACAGAAACGGTGCCGGGTGTGCCATATGAATGGCAGAAGGAGAGACAGCCGGTACGTCTGTCGCACCTGCAAGGTAGCACTTTGCAGGTTCGAGGAGTGTAGCCGTAAGTACCACATTGAGGTTATATACTGGAGTGCGCCTACCAGAGCGACACCGGAGGGCGCAGCGAGCCACCTAAGTGCGGTCCATCAGCAGTAAGGGCGTGCGTCTCCCTCCTCCGCTTGTGCCTCGTCATGTCGGGAGGAAAAAAATGCAAGACTCTTCAATGGAGGAGGGAGAAAACAAGAACAGAACGAAGAGTCAGGATTACAGTGAGTATTCTGCATTGAATTTATTTTTAGTTTTATATTTATTACAAGTTTTTATATATCTGTATTCATTGGTGTTTTGTATATTATTTCGTTTTATGCAAAAACAAAGTTTTTCACAACCATTCCTTTTAATTATGTATATATATATATATATATATATATATATATATATATATATATATATATTATATATATATATATATATATGTGTGTGTATATATAATATATATATATATATATATATATATATATGATATATATATATATATATATATATATATATATATATATATATATATATATATATATATATATACTTGGGTCTTCCAAAAGTAAGCAAAAAATCTAATATTCTGGTGATATTCAATCTTTTACCTTCATTTTGCAACAAACGGAAAGTCTCTAGCACAAAATTTCTATTTTTGGTGAATTTTTAAAAAAACTTTTCCTTTCCACTCCACAGACGACTTCGCTGAAAATCCTGTCATTTCTTGAGTCAACTTGCCGTAATTTTTTCGCCGTTTTATATTATTCGTTACATAAGTGTTATACATCAAAATGTGCGCAATATCATGTAGAGTACAACAAAAAATAAATAATTCTTTTAGCTCTTCATAGTTTTGTAATATTTTCATTTAAATCATGGTAACTGACAAAATTTTAACATTTGTCAACTCTGACTCGAATCGAAATGCTCAAAAACTATTTAATTGCCGTAGGCCAAAATTCTTACATTCTAGTAACAATCAATCATTTACCTTTTATTCTGCAACAAACGGAAAGTCTCTAGCACAATATTCTATTCTTGGTGAATTTTTGAAAAAACTTTTTCTTCTCATGACGACGAACTCCGCTGAAAATCCTGGCATTTCTTGAGTCAACTTGCCGTAATTTTTCACCCGCTTTATATTATTCGTTACATAAAGTGTTATACATCAAAATGTGCGAAATTTCATGTAGAATACAACAAAAATAAATCATTCTTTTAGCTCTTCACAGTTTTGTAATATTTTCATCTAAATCATGGTAACTGACAAAATTTTAATATTTGGTCAACTTTGACTTGACCGAAATGCTCGAAAAACGCAACCGTAGGCCAAAATTCTTACATTCTAGTAACAATCAATCATTTACCTTTATTCTGCAACAAATGCAAAGTCTCTAGCACAATACTTCTATTTTTGGTGAATTTTTGAAAAAACTTTTTCCTTCGCTCCACGCCACGGACTCCGCTGAAAATCCTGGCATTTCTTGAGTCAACTTGCGTAATTTTTTTGCCGTTTTATATTATTCGTTACATAAAGTGTTATACATCAAAATGTGCACAATTTCATGTAGAATACAACAAAAAATAAATCATTCTTTAGCTCTTCACAGTTTTGTAATATTTTCATTTAAATCACGATAACTGACAAAAATTTTAACATTTGGTCAAAATTTTGACTCGACCGAAATGCTCGAAAAACGTAAACCAGGCCAAAATTTTACGTTCTAGTAACAATCAATCATTTACCTTTATTCTGCAACAAACGGAAAGTCTCTAGCACAAAATTTCTATTTTTGGTGAATTTTTGAAAAAAACTTTCCTTCACTCATACCATACAAGACGGACTCCATGAAAATCCTGGCATTTCTTGAGTCAACTTGCCGTAATTTTTTCGCCATTTTATATTATTCATTACATAAAGTGTTATACATCAAAATGTGCGCAATTTCATGTAGAATACAACAAAAAATAAATCATTCTTTTAGCTCTTCACAGTTTTGTAATAATTTCATTTAAATCACTATAACTGACAAAATTTTAACATTCGGTCAACTTTGACTCGACCGAAATGCTCGAAAAAACGCAAACAGAGGCCAAAATTCTTACATTCTAGTAACAATCAATCATTTTCCTTTATTCTGCAACAAACAGAAAGTCTCTAGCACAAAATTTCTATTTTTGGTGAATTTTTGAAAAAAACTTTTTCCTTCGCTCCGCGCGCATGGACTCCGCTGAAAATCCTGTCATTTCTTGAGTCAACTTGACGTAATTTTTTTTTTGCCGTTTATATTATTCGTTACATAAAGTGTTATACATCAAAATGTGCAATTTCATGTAGAATACAACAAAAATAAATCATTCTTTTAGCTCTTCACAGTTTTGTAATATTTTCATATAAATAAAGATAAATAGAAAAATCAACCTTGGTCAACTTCAACTCGATCGAAATGGTTCAAAAAATGCAATTGTAAGCTAAAAACTTACAGTCTAGTAATATCCAATCAATTTCCTTCATTTTGAAACAATTGGAAAGTCTCTAGCACAATATTTCGATTTTTGGTGAATTTTTAAAAAAAATTTTTCTTACGTCCATGCACACATTTAATTCATGCATCATTTTGTGATAATATTTTCTCTGTGTTGCTTTAATCGTTTTACAATCTGTTATATACCAAAATCATCACAATTTAGTGTACAATACAGCTAAAAAAATTAACTCATTAGCTTTAACCGCTTTTGCTTACAGCGTAATTTGTATACAATTATATACTTAGTTTTTTTTCACTGTCATATATTCCAATATTTATATATGATATTTTTTTTCATTTCTGATGACTGCATACTAAACTTCAGGCAATGAGAAAAAAAGGAGCCAAAAATGAACTCTTAATCTTAAAAACTAAGCGCTGTGATTTTTTGAAAACTTTTTCCGCTTCACACTACTCTCGGAGGCCTTTTCCATACGGGAGATGTTTTTTGAAAATAGGGCTTGGCGTTTAAGGGTTAATATATATCATGAACACACAACATAAACAAACGAATCAGTCAAACGGCAGGCACAGAAGAGCGACATGTCTCTCTCCCTCTCTCTCCACAGCCAAAAGCAAAGTGCAATGTACAAAGGTTGGTGGGTGGGCTCCCACTGTAGTTGGTAGTTAACTATGTACTCCATCACCTTGTTTAAAGTTGAACGGCTGGTCTCCAGCTGCACTGAAAGTAATTCTACTATAAAGACCGAAAGGTCTGTATATTGTGTAGGAACAAACACAACTTTGGGACAGCTTTTAAACAAAGTAACTAGAACATCACTTACCAGTGTCAATGAAGGACACATCATGCACAGAAAAACAAGGTGCTTCATAAACTGAAGTAAGGTGCTTTATGGAGCACGGGAACGCTTTCTTTAAGATAGAAAGAGCTACAGCATCAAGGCATTTGTCTTGTAATTTTTTTGGTGTGTGAGCAGCCATGGTTTTTCCTTCAGCTAAATCATTCTGCAACCTTATGCCAATAAAAAGACCATTCTTAAGTATTCAGGCAGACAGTACTCTAGAACCTGAAAAAGGAATAATTTTTATGAAAGGTGCTCTCATAATTCTAAATTAAAAGTAATATATTCACACTAGGACAATACAGTATTGTTAAGCAGATGTACTACTAATGAAAAACAAATATATATAGAAACTTTTTTGAGCAATTTGTAATTAACATACAAACCTGAAGTTCTTTACATAAGACTTAGCTTGCAAAGGGGAGCTCCGACAGCAGTTTAACTTTCAGACAATGTCGTTAATTACCAATAGTAAGGGGGAAGCCCTGCTCACTCAACACTCTGCATTCCATTTTGCCTTTCATCCCTGGTATCAGAATGAGGCGTGGATGAGGTGGGACGTAAATGTAAAGAACTTCAGGTTTGTATGTGAGGAAATATCACAAATTTTTAAAGTAATTTGTATTTTTCCTAATTATACAAACCTGAGGTCCTTTACAATAAGAATTTAATTCAGCGCAGCTGGAACACGGACATTTAACTTTAAATGATGTGAAGTACATAGATAACTACCGACTATGGGTGGGAGTACTGCCCACCCAGTCAGTATACACTCACTTTGCCTTTTGGCCCAGGAAGCAGAATGAGGGGTGGCTGAGGTGAGCATAAAGTGTAAAGGACCTCATGTTTGTATAGTTAGGAAAAATACAAATTACTTTAAAAATCTGTGATTGGTTCCTAAATGATATACAAACCCTCAGCCCCTTACAACAGGAAGACTTACTTCTTGGAGGGAGGATTCTGAGTAAGCTTCTGAACTGACTGGAGTTAGCCTCACCTGGGACTCCTTCCTGGTCATGTAAAAGCAAAGGAAGGAGGCCAGCCTCTGGCAAATTGAACTGGCAAATTGAACAGAAGTGTGAATGACTGAGTGTGCAATTGTCAGACTTCTGGACCTTTCCAATTAATGTGTGTGTAGCAACATTTCTTCGAAAAAGGTTTGGATGAACCCAGAGCATCAGAGACAATAAAACTAGGCTAACCAATGGGTTTGTTTTACCGTCAGCCCCTCTCTCCCCTTGCTAGAGAGGCGGGAGGACTTGCATCTATTAATCTAAGTAAGTTTATAGACAGGGTACTCAGTTATGTAGACTCACCCGCATGACCCGTCCAAACAGCGAGTGACGGATGGCAACTCAACTCTCTCTGCGAGAGAGGAGAGAAAAAGAGACAAGGGAGGGAGTCAGTCCCCCGACACATTCGCTCTTTGCCACTGAACACCTTAGGCAAGATGCAAACTGTCCACAATGGGATCTGGGCGAGCTAAACAACTTGTTGAGCAGCCACCACAGGGCTCAGGAAAAAGGAGTCCCAAGACCTGTGGGCAACATCATGAAGGTAGAAAGATATGAGAGTGGACAGCCTATGTCAATTTCTGTCTTAATACCTGAAAAACCGAAAGGTTCTTCTGGAGTGCAAGGAATGGACCAATGCCTCTATCCTCATGAGGTACTTGGAACAAACTCCTAGCCACATGTTGGCAGTTGAGAACTCTCATTCGATAGCCTCATGAGGCTAGAAAGAAAACATGTTTGAACACTTCTTTCTTAGTAGAAAAAGTACTAAAGAAGAGTCATCAACACTCAGGCTTGAGATGTCAAGTCCTCTTGAAGATAGTACCGAGGCACTCTAACTGGAAAAAGTAGTATCTGGTACGAATACTACTAACCAGTTCAAAATGGGACTGAAAGTGACTCTAAAGTCTTGCTACGAGTTTTGGGACAAACTTGAGCATGACAGAACCTCACCTCTTCGAGTGCCATAGTCTGGTTGGAGGCCTAGACCTCCACAGACAAGAAGATTAAATAGGAGACCTCCTTCCCAAGTGAGCTTATCTATAGGTTTGCGTCACCTGTCTGGGACCCTGGCACCATTCCTATGCAAGAATGTGCTGGGGGTGAGGCCACACTTGAGTGTTGGACCCTTACTCTCTCTTGTAAGTCGGGCCTGGGTCCATGACTGGGGACCTTCAGTGTCATTGGAGCCCGTGGGCCCCTACGCAGCGAGGGAAGAACCCTGACCTGCCCAGGAAAAAGATTTCTGAGGCCAAAAATTATGACACCAGGGTCCTATTGGAGCCCTATGTACCTCTGGTGACACAGGTATCCGGGATAACCATGTACCTCTGGTGACACGTGCATCCACAGAATCCGTGAACCCACAAACCTATGACACGGGGTTCCGTGGAACCCCATACAACAGTTGCTACCGACATACGGGGATCCAAGGACCCCGTGTGCGCTGGTGGAAGGTTATTCACTGGCCTGGGAAGAGGACTTCCAGAACTGGTATCAGAGGCAGGGTGTCCATGGAGACCCATGCCTCTGTTGCTTTCACGGCATGGGGTTCCGAAGAGCCCCGTACCATGATTCCCACGTCTGTAGACAGGGAGTAGCAACTGAGAGATCCCTTACCTCTTCCGAGGCTTGAAGACTGTTCCAAGGGTTGGGAAATGTTTCTATCGACGACTGTGGAAGTGGAATAATAGAATAGTACACTGAAGCTTCAGTCGACTATTATTGTTGGGAGACTCCAAAGACTGGGAAATCTTGGTAGTGTCTGGGGGAGAGGGCCAAATCCCTGTCACCTGACATTGATGATGAGCTTGATTGTCATTATGTTCTGAATCCCCGGGATGTACCTGGCTACAGTTCTGCTGAGTGTGCAGCCGCCCACTCGTATACTTGCATCGTCAACCTGTAGAGTTGCAGGGAAACCTGTCCTCCCCCTCTTTTGTTGACAGAAGTTAATCTCGCGGTGAAGGGGGTACTGACACTCATCCGCACCACAGGAAAGTTTATCAAGATCCTGAAACCCTGGAAGAGCTAGGAAAACCGTCCTGAGTTTCAAAAATTGGTGTTAAGAAGTTTGCCACACTTATTCCGCTCATCTAAAAGAAGCAAGTCTTTCAGGTGAGCGAGTTCTTCCTCGGTCGATGTACCTGCGAACAGGGGCATGATGGGAGGAGGAATGTGCTGAAACACTCCAACAAAGTACTGTCATCTAGTCACCAGACTAGTTCCAAATTCCTTTCCTTCCCAAAGGAATAGGGAGTCCCTTATCGGAGACAAGAATCCTTAACTCATTTCATTCCCGAAGGAATGGAAAGGAATAGGGAGTCCCCTATAGGAGACAAGAATTCCTGAAATCTCCGCTGAGGGGAGTAAAGGAAAGGCCGTTCCTGAAGGACCAGTTCCCCAAGGGAGACAGGTGAATAAGGAAGACTTGTTACTGTTGAGCTGTCTATTCCTTAGTAACAGGAATAACTGAACTCTTCTCTGAACATGCCGATATGGGACCAAGGCCGAAATATCAGCATGACAGGACATTACGTGTTCTGCTAGAGTGCGAAGTCGAGCTCCTCAAACTTGAACTAGACTGGCAAGCCCTGCCAAGTAGAGAAGTCATCTCCTGTTCCCAGGAGAAGACTGACATGTATTCGGAAATACATTTCCTAAAGGGAACTGAGGATACCTTCCTCAGCTATGTCTGTACCTTACGAAGTGCCCCAGTCTTCTTCAAGGCTGAAGCTTCCTTGAGAGGGCTGAGTAGGGGATCTCCTCGTTACATCTCCAAGTGCTCGAACCCTCGAGACGGAAGCACTCGGTCAGGAACCTGGCTGAGTACTTGAAGAAGTATGGGTAGGAAGTGAAGAAGCATCTGAATGCTTCAACACCTTCTCTCATACTGTGCCTGAACCAGACTGGGGAACAGACTCTCCAGTACTGGTTTCGGGGGATTCGAGGTTTGGTGAAACCCGAACACAAGGAGAGACTCGAAGCTCCCGAATCACATCCAAAACAAACCATGGGAGTTTCCTCTACCCAAGTGTCCAAAGAGAACTCTGGGAAGAGGCAGGCACAACACCAGCCTCAGAAGACTTCCCAGAACTGGTTCCGAGAATGCAGAACTTGGAGACCTGTGCACTTGAGCTCCTGAATCACTATACCTCAACGAGGTATATGATACACCCCTGAATCCGGAGACTGGGGTGAGCTAATGAGAGATCCTCTGTCTTCCCCAGTTAGCACTCGAAGAAGAAGGTGAAGAGGTAGCAGCAGACGAAGAACAAAGACAATGTTTGCAACTTCCATTTCCTACATATCACTAAGATCTCACCTACAGGCCTACAGGTTTGCCATCTGGTGCCATGTAGGAAATGGCCATACCTCCAGACTGGCCTCTTCCAAAGGCCTGTAGAAGCACTTCTGTCGAGGCAGAGGAGTGGGGAAGAAGCTTCTCCAAGTGTATCTGTATAAAGTGAATTTCCTGCCCAGAGACCAGGTTACTCACCTGATCGAGAACCCCTTTGGCAAGCACAGACCATCAAAGCTTTTGGTTCCTTCTTTGGACCCCAAAAGATTCAAGGCACAAAGGATGATCCACAGAAGAAGCCATGGTCTCTTCCCCGAGATCACTGTGCTGACGAATCAGCGCGATGACCTCTGCAAAGGTAGTCTGCATCTCAGGGGTGGCTGCATCCTGAGGAGGAGGATCCTCGCATCCTTCCAGGGTGCGTTCCTCCCGATCCACTCTCCCCACGGGAGGGAGAACCTCGGCAGACCCCTCCTCAACTACTTGAGAGTACGACTGAGTCAGCCCAAGAACCAAACCTAGGGTGTAGGCCCTCATAGCCGAACTCCAATAAGAAATTATCTAGTCGGAGTTCCTACTTCTACTGTCTGACTCGCGCCTCCCGGTAAAACCTCAGGAGGTTGAGGGGCCAAGTGAGGACGATTAAGTACTCCTACCTATCCTACTAGAAGAACCAGCAGGAAAGGCAGGCCATGGGCAATCACCAACCCGCGGTGATGACGGCGGCACAGGTCTAGGAGAGCGCCTATGCCTTGGCAAGGGGCTGTCCCGAGGAGAGCAGAGAGGTTCACTTAAATACACCCGAGCACTCCCCTCTGGCAAGCGAGGTCGATCAAGCGAATGCAATCGGGGGCTGGCCAGAGCCCAGTGCCCAAGTACCGTCTGACATGAACTTGCACTATCTTCTCAATGTGCTCCACAGTCTTCTTCTAGGCCGAGACCTCCTGGCAAGAAGACTGAACAGGGAACCTCCTTCCTGCGTCTCCAAGTGCTCAGACCCTCAAGTCCGAAGCACCGGGTTGGGAACCTGACTGAGCACTTGAAGCGGTATAGTACTGGCATGAAGTGTCATAACAATCTGCATGCTTCGGACCTTTCTCTCGCTCTGTGCCTAAACCAGACCGGGAGTGGACTCACCAGTACTGGTTTAGGGTACTCAAGATTCTGTGGAATCTCAAGCACTCGAAGTGACTCAACCCTGTCGAGCACACGACACTCCCGAATCTCATAAGCAACGATCAACGGGAGTGGTCTCCTCTCGAGTGTCCAAAGAAACTTGGGAAGAGACAGGCATAGTACCAGTCTTAGAGGCAGACTTCTTGAAACTGGTTAAGAGTGCGGGGACCCTCGGGGCTTGTGCACTCCAGGCTCCCGAGACGCGAGACCCTGGTGGGGTACACGAAACGCTTCCTGAGCCCGAGGGCCGGGGAGAGCCAACGAGAGATCCCACTGTTTCCCCTGTGGAGAGAGGCAGCCCCTTAGAAGTCCTGTGGTGGGACTTCTTGGGGGGGATACAGACTTCTTCTTCTTCTTCTTCTTCAGCCTCAGAAGAAGAGGAGGAGGAGGAGGCAGCAGATGACAAAGTCGAAGATGAAGACGAAGAAGTGAATATTTCTCAGTGAAAAATACCGTGAATAGGCCAATTTCCCACGAATAATGGGTAGATACGTTCCACAGGGAAATCCGCGAATACGTGAGTCTGCGAATATTGAGACCACAAATACGGGGCTTTACTGTACCTGCATAAGCATTTTTAGAGTTTTTGTGTTTGAACTATCAAAATAGGCAATTCTAAGTTTAGCATTCGAGGGGGTATGCATCTCCCGCGAATACGGGGTTTACTGCAAAGATTCATTCCTAAGGGTCGAGCCAACTCGGGACTTACAAAACCGAGATCCAAATTAGAACAAACTCCTACTTCTTAGAACTAGAATTGCCCGCAGATTGCCGTCTGGTATAGGAAGACCCACCCCAGACAGAATCAGTCTCCAGAAGGCAGGGTTCTTTCCAGGAATGGTCATATCTGAGGAGTAAAGCCTAAAAGTGAAGGATCGTGGATCCATCAGAGACTGCCTAGAGGAAACCAGCAGGTGTCCTCCAAGATCGCGCTGCCTCGTTGCAGAAGAGAATACCCTTCACGGCAAGGAGAAGCAGAGAGAACCCAGTCCAGGTGAAGTAGAGTCAGAACAACCTGCAGTTGGCAAGACCCCCTGAGGCAAGAAGAATTCGTGCTCTGTCGAGGCAGGGGAGGAGCATGGTGTCTCGACCTGAATGAACTCCTTGTCCGAAGAAAAGTATTCATCTGGTCGAGAACGCTCTCACAAGCAAGGACCGTGGCGGGCCCCAAAAATCTAGGCCCCTTTGGGAACTGCAAGGGTTGCGAGTGATGAAGATTATTCATTGGGGGAGCCGCGGTCTTGTCCCGGGGATCGTCACGCTGACAAATTGATGCGAAGTTCTCCGAGAAACGAGGGCAATTGCAACTTGAAGAGGAAGACCCTTGCTGCTTCCAAAGCGTGAAACTCCTGTATCTCTCTCCTTGGAGGGAGACCTTGGCAGATCCCACGAAACCCTCCTCGGCAACCTGGTTGTACGATGAGACAATGGAGAACTGGACTGACACCAAAAGCACGCCAGGCAGCCAAACTCCAAAGAAAGACAAATTCATCGTAGCTCATTCTATCCATCTCATGCCACTAGGAACAACCAAGAGGAAAAGAGAACAGATGAGGAGAAAGAGTACCCCTACCTGTCCTGCCAGTAAGACCAGCAGGAGGGGCAGACTGTGAGCAATAATTAACCGATGGAGATTATTGCCACACGAGGGAAGATGAGCGCTTGTGCCGTGGCAAAGCACTTTCATGGGAAGAGCAGAAAGTTCACTCGAACAGTGCCAAGAATCCGATTCTAGAACGGGGCTGAGCCAAGCTGCACCGAACCGAGCCGATCATGCGAACACGATCCAGACTGGGTGGTAAGCGGTGGACTGGGAGGCAAGCGGGGTGAGCCGAGCCGAGCCAGTCTCACGCACACAACCAGGGGCTGGGTGGGGCAAGTAAGCTGAGCGAGCCGAGCCGAGCTGATTGCGGGAACACAATCGGAACTGGAAAGGGCGGAACTTGTCTGCCGTGAACTAGCACTAATTTCCCGAACTCTAAACTCCTTTGAGGCCAAGGCCCCTTGAGAAGGTTTAAAGGGGAATTCTGTGTCTGCTATCCTGCATGCTCGAACCGAGGTTTGAGACATGAGGATGAAACCCGGTCAAGCAACCGAAGCAGCTGGCAGGCAGTATCGAGACACCTGGGTGTTTCGGCACTTTCTCTCGACCGGTGCCTCTCACCAGGAGAGCGCTTATGATTCATTGAATTCGAGTGACCTACAAGACTCCCAAAAATCGGGAGGAGCTGCTTTCGGTTTCCTAAGAAATCGAAAAGAGCCAGGCACAGAACCAGTCTTACACACAGACTTCTAAGACTGGCAATGAGGGCATGGCCTCGACGGGCTGAGATCTTGCAGCCCCGAAACACAAGGCCCCACAGGTGAATGCAAATCAGTTCCTGCACAAGGGCTGGAAGAGCCAACGAGAAAAACTTGTCTCCCAGAAGAGAGTCAGTCCCTTAGAAGTCCTGCAGGACTCCCGAAGGGAATCTCTTCCCTGCTTCTTCTGGTGTTCGAACCTATAGGATTGAGACACCAGGCTGGGAACCTGACTGAGCAATGGTTAGCACTCAGGAAGTGCTTGTAGTGCTGGCAGGAAGAGCTGAGACACCTGGGTGCCTCGACCCTTTCTCTCGCACTGCTCCTGAACTGGGCCGGGGAGAGTACTCTCCAGACCAGATCGGGATACAGTGCTCGATATTCCACAGAATCTCGAGCACTCGGAGCGGCTTGTGAACGAGCAACCGAAGCAGCACCTGTCTTAAAGGCAGAACCTCTAGGACTGGGAACAGGAGCGCAAACCTACATCTGCACACATGCGACTCCCAAAACACAAAACCCAGGGGCATGTGAATCAGTTCCCTAACCCAAAGGTCAGGAAGAGCCAATGAGAGACCCACTGCCTCCTCAGAAGGAGGCAGTTCCTAGACATCCAAGGGCATCAAGGGGAAAGAAGCAGCCTTCCTCTCCTTTGGCCGATGGAGGTCTATCTGGTTCTTGGAATCGCCTCGAACCTCAGAAGAAGGGAACAGGCAGCAGAAGATGAAATTGAAGATACACTGAAGAAGACGGCGGCTACTTCCACAGGGCGACTTCCTTCACCTTCACTCCCACATCTTCTACAGGATGGTGGGCACGAAACATGGTAACCTCCAGGACAGCTAGGCAGGATCACAATGGAAGCGGCCCAGGACACCATCATCAGGAGAAGCGACAGGCACTATCAGGACAGCTGATGCACGAGCTACGGAAGCGGTTCGGAAGGCAGGAGCTACAGCAACAGCCAGGAACGTCATAGGCAGCAACAGGAACAATCAGGACAGCTGCGGCAGGAGACCAGGAAGAGCCACCCAGAGACTGTCACCTAGTCAACAGGAGCATAACACAGGAAACAGCAGGAGCAGATGGACCATAGATACACCAGAGGCAGTGCCACAGCACACATGAAGGCCAACAATGACAGCAATTGATCCACATCAGCAGGAACAGAGTCAGAACTATCCCAACATGGAACTATGCCATTCCAACCAGGTACTGTGGTCAATCCCAAAGCAACACTATATGAACGCCAAGAGTCCTTCACGCAAAGATATCCCAACTGAGATATCCAGCTAACTACAGTACTGCTGTTCCTAAGATGCTCACTCTCAACCTGAAAGAAAAAGCAAAGATGATTAGTAGAAGGAGACTCCTCTCGCTCCAAGGGGAACTGCCCTACACAGCGAGAGGAGGGCCCTGAGAAGAGGTCGCCCAACTGCCCACGCACCGGCCGCCAACTTGCGGTCTTCACCCAACGAGCAAGCGAAGAGAGCGAAGGAGAGATAAGGAAGAATCTACAGGGAGAGTGAAGGACGGAGGGAAGGCCACCAAGGGCGCTGTGGAAGCGAAACTTACCAACAACGCCCGCAATCTCCACACCCCCCCGCCCCCCAACAACTCTCCATACTGCAAGCGGCGTAAACAACATTCAGCACAGGTAGAAAAGAAGTAGTCATGCCCTTGTACAAGGAGAGCGGGAGCCCAAGAAGGGGAGTGAACTCTTTACGTCCCAATCAATGTAGGCAAGTGAAGATATTACGCCCCAATCTAATATATTGGAATGTACATGGGGAATGCCTTCAGTATCTAAATAAAGGGCTACTGGAAGAGAAGCATTACCACTTGGTTACACCCCCCTAAATAAGCCCTTGGCTGTCAAACCCAAGATACAGACGCAGAGGGACGACGGCATATGCAAGGCTATCACATATCACGGGTTTGTATTAATAAATATCAAACACACATAATGTATACACAAAAATCACAATTTTTGAAAGTAAATTGTATTTTTCCTAACTATACAAACCTAAGATCCTTTACATTACAAATTACTTTCAGCGTAGGCTGCAAACGGCTGTTAAACCCTTGAGCAAGGAGGTTAGGCAGTAACTACTGCCAGGTAGACGGGAATACCTGCCTGCACGGATGTTAACATTCCAGTTTGCCTTTCGGTCCAGGTTCAGATTGAGGGGTGGCATGAGGCGGGCATAATATGTAATGTAAAGGACCTCACGTTTGTATAGTTAGGAAAAATACAATTTACTTTCAAAAATTGTGATCTATTTCGACACGATATACAAACCGTCAGTACTTTACATTAAGAAGACTCACTGGTTGGAGGGAGGAATCTGAGTGAGTCTCCTGAATTGACTGGAGTTCTGCACACCTGGGCTACTCCTCCTGGTCAAAAGAGCGAGGAGGAGTACCATGACTCTGACATATTGATTGGAGTGTAGGAACTGCAAGATCAAATGTCATATACTGGACCTTTCCGCATGAGTGAGGAAACGTAACTCATACGAAATAGGCTGGAAGAATCTAGAGTCGGAGGCAGTAAGGAAAAGCTGAGATAGGATTTCCCTTATTGCCAGCCTCTCCTTCCTCCCCTTGCTAGAGGAAGGAGCAGAATTGCTTCTATGATTCTAGGAGGAAAATAGAACGGGTGCTTGATGTGTAGTCTTACCGCATCAGACGCCAGATCCAGCAAGTACTGGTTCGAGTCCTATTCTCATCCTGATGGAGAAGTAGGAGGACAGGGAAGGAGGAGGAAGAGAGGTTCTTCTCACTTCCAGAACCAACACCTTAGGCAAGATGCTATTACTGTAGTCCTCTTGAAGGAGCCAGGTAAGAAAACACAACTTGTTGAGCAGCCACCACAGGGCCAAGGAAAAAAGGTTCCATGGGCCTGTGGGCAAGGCAAGACCACAGAAAGACAAGAGTGTGGTCTATGAGACCACATCTTGCTTCCAGACCGACAGAAACTTCCAGAATGCGAGGGATATACCAAGCCATTGACTTCATGAGCTCTCAGGTGGAAGGTACCAGTACCGTCATCATCAGTTGCCAGGACCTCCTTCAATCGCTTTACGAAGTCAGGAGGAAGATGTGTCCTTAAACACTTCTTCCTTGGGAGAGAGAGTGCTAGTAAAAATGTCAATGACATCCAGGCTAGGAATATTGAGCCTTTTCGGAAAGTACCATAACTCCCTAATAGGACAAAGTAACGAATGATCTGGATCATCAACACAAAGTCCAAGGAGGAGGGGGAACAAGAAGGACTCAAACCTGACAATAGATGCCGATGGATTCGGAGTCCACCTACGACATCCAAGAAGGAGTCGAGGTATTGATCCCCTTCACCAGTTCTTCCATCTTCTGCGCCAAGCCCAGAGCGAGATGAGAGATGGTCCTAAGAGGGCACATCTCTATCCAACGAATCTCGTAAGGGCGTGTGCAGAGCACGGGACAGGAACCCTAAACAAGATTCACATGCTACCCAGAGAACAGTTCCCTGGGACAGCAAGACCAAAGAAGCTTCTCATCCGTACCTAAATCTCAACTGAGGAGAAGAAGGCTACTTCATATAGAAGACTAGGTCACAAGGGCCTATGTTCCTCACAAATGAAATGGAGAAAGCAACCCTCAGCAGAGAAGGCGAGGAAATCTAGCCTTAAAGAGCAACTCTGACCCGAGAAGAAGTTCCATCAACGACACCCATCAACGAAGACGGATCCAGTCCCTGGGACAGTGTTGCAGAGGACTTCAAGATATCCAGCTATATCCATTGCCACTCAGCAAGAAAGCCTGTACTTGCAAGGAAAGCTGGAAGGTCTCCCAGTTCTGAACACACAGGGATGTACTGTCTGAAGAACTGCTTCTTGTGTAGCTGCTACTGGAGGTTGGGTCAAGCAGAACTCTTCTCGATGTCTCAGCTATCATGTCGGGCGAAAGGCGAAGTCTTCCAGCATTTGTCTGTATTTAGGGGTAAGCAATGCTTGTAAACCCCTAGCGAAACAATCAAATACGGAGGGAAAAACGTATATATCGAATTTTTCCCCAAAAAGACAGCATGCCTGACCATAGCGCCCCTGGGTCTGGTATGAAGGAGCGAGAAAAACTACCTACTTATTTTGCAGGGAGGCAACAGAAAGACGGTAGGGATTTCTCAGACGTACAGTCTCTTCACGAATCTTTGAGAAGAAAAGAGTGAGCAGCACGTTCTGTCCCAATCACTCAAACCCGAGGCAAAGCTCACCTACCAGTACATCCCCACTTGGAATGTATCTGGTTAATTGAGCTGTCGAGTGCGCTATAGAACACTCCAGTACCTGCAAATGTCAACAGATGAAACAGGACGAAAAAACAATTACCTCACGTTTGTCGACAAATGCCACTACTGTACTGTGGTTTTGTTGTTCAACAAAACCACTGAGTGTCGCAAAACTCATCCTGAATTCTCGGATGGCCAAAAGGCTGCCCTGAGCCCAGGACGGTGATGAGAAGGTACTAATCGTCTCGGTCACACACCTTCAAGACAAAGTCTTACCGGTGTGCACCTATTCCTTGACCGGTGAATTCGTAAGTAGACACAATGTGAGGGGAATATGCAAGCATATTCGAAGGTTACGTCAATCATGCATTAGCCTAACTCTTTCTTCATACTTCGAAGAGGAAAGAAGGACGGAGGAATGGAAGCAGACCTCCATTCTCCACCATGGGAAGCTTCTGCAAGATGACAGGATACAGAGACTATTAGCTCTAGCCGGGCTGGCATTTCCCGAATCAGGAGCACGGGGGAGGAAGCGGGATGGAAGTTCGGTGAAGAGAATTGCCGAGACCTAAGGGAAATAGTTACGTCTCCTGAAGGAATCCATTCCCAGGTCTCAGCAATATCACTGCCAGCTCCAGAGACTCAATAAGCATCATTTTATCCAGGCATCAGCAGTAGGAGAACTTCTTCCCAGTTAATACTTTTTTTCTCTCTTCCCTTCTTCCCTCCTCCCTATGGAAAAGAGGATGGAAAGAGACACAGTTATGTGCACTTTCCTAGAAGGGAAGAAGAGGGCTATGTGTTCCACAATCTTCTTTAGAAGCCTTTGACTTCTTAGGACTTAAGGGGGGCTGGTTTGAACTCAAGGTCGAGCGAGGTGACTAAGACCCCAAGGTCTTGGCCATTGTCCAAAGGACAAGGCAGTGCCCTGGTATGAACCTTGATTACCAAGGTATCTGGCAAATCTCTGAAAGAGAAAGGCAGAACCAAGTGAAGGTTCGTTCTTAAGGGTCGAGCCAACTCTGGACTTACCAACTGGAGATCCAAATTGGGACAAAGTCCTTCTTCTTAGCACCAGAATTGCCCACAGAACTGCAGTCGGCAAGACCCTTCGAGGCAAGAAGAATTCGTACTCTGTCGAGGCAGGGGAGGAGCTTGGTGTCTCAACCTGAATGAACGCCTTCTCCGAAGAAAAGAATTCATCTGGTCGAGAACACTCCCGGAAGCAAGGACCGCGGCGGTTCCCGACACTCTCGGCCCCTTGGGAACTGCAAGGGTTGTGAGTGATGAGGATTATTCATTGGGGGAGGCGAGGTCCTGTCCTCTGCAGATCCTCGCGCTATAGAGGGATGAATAAATTTGTTTGTATTTAGCATTTCCCAACGTTTTGTGAGAGAGAGAGAGAGAGAGAGAGAGAGAGAGAGAGAGAGAGAGAGAGAGAGAGAGAGAGAGTCGTAATTGTCGTTAGTGAGTGCTTGATGGTTGTTGGAAGAGGGATGAGGTCGTTAGTTTGTTTTGGCGGTGTCTGTCTGTGGAATATGTGAAGGATTTTTTCGGTTTTGGAGTGAGTCTTGAGTCTAGTGCCGGTCAGTTGTTTGGTCGTGGACAGTTTTTTTTTTTTGTGTGCTTTTTGAGAGTTGTTGGTTTTTCTTGTTAGTGTGCTGTTCTTGTTGTGTATATAGTTCTATCTTCTTTTTTTATGTTTCCTTGTTTTGTTTGTGTGGTTTTGGGTACTGTTTTTTGTGGTTTTGAATTCCGCCACATAATATTTGGCGCCCAACGTGGGGCTGTTGTATAATAGCCGTTAGGATTGGTTGTGGTGGGTAGAGTGAGAGTAAGAGGTCAGGATGAGTGAGATAGAGAAACTGAGAGAGGAACTCCGAGTGGCTAGGAACTCCAGGGTAGGCTGGAGGAGGAGAATGGGAGGCTGAGGGTGAGAATGAGGAGTTGAGGAGTCAGTTGGAGGAGATGGGGGGAATGCTAAGAAGTGCAAAAGAAGAAATGAAAGGGGGAGATGAAAAGAGTCAGAAGAGAGAATGGAAGAGAGGGTGGATAAAAGTTGGAGGGAATGATGAAAGGTGTGGAAGAAATGGTGAAAGGTATGTTCAAGGGTGTTTTTGGAGAAGGGGTTGTTGGAGGCAGGTTCTCTGGAACGTGTGAAGGGGGCAAGAGAGAAAGAAAAGGAGGAAGAAGTGAATGGAAGCGTGAGTGATGAAAGTGATATGGGAATAGGAAGTAAGAAACGAGGGAATGAGAGGCAGGGTAAGGAAAAGGGGAATGAAAAGCAAGGGAAGGAACAGAGGGAAAGTAAGGATAAGTCAGGGGAAGAAGAAGGGAAAGGGAAAGGAAACTGGTAAGAAGGGAAAGGAAATGGGAAAGGCAAGAAAGAAGGGAGAGGGTGAAGGCAGTAGTGACAGTGAGGTGGATGGAGGTGAGTGGATAAAAGTGGATAAAAAGAGGGGGAAGAAGAGTGTAATGAGTAAGATGAATGTAAGTGCGGAAGTGGACGCTTTGTATTCGGAAGAGGGTATGTAATACGAAAGGACAGAGTGAAAGTAGCGAAAGTGAGAGTGAAAGTGAGAAAGAAGTGAGAAAGGCTATGTATGTGAGGGAGGTACCCCGGTGTGAAAAGTATGATGAGTATGGAAGTAGGGATGTGCATGATTTCTTTAGGGAGTATGAAAGGTTTTGTCAGGATAAGTATGGGGAAAGTAAGAGAGTGTGGGCACGAGAATTAGGAGAATATTTGACTGGGTTTTTGCTTGATATGTATATGGTTATTATGAGTGTGGGAGATGTTGAGTATGACAAGGTGAAAGCTAGACTGGTTGAGCAAGCGAGGCGTATGAAAGCGAGTGTTAAGTATAAGAGGAAGAATGAATTTGATGAGGCAAGAATGAAAGCTGGGAAACCTTGTCACTGTATGCTTGTAGGCTGGAGACGTTGGCAAGGAAGAAGTTTGGGATGATGGGATAGATGAATGTAAGGAGTTAGTACGGAAGTTGTTAGGGACAGTGCCAGATGGAGTTAGAGAATTTGTGAACTTGAAGCGGAAGGAGAAGAAAAGATGGACGAATGAAAGGTTGACTTGGGGAGAAATTTTGGAAATTGTAGAAGATTATGAGCTTGACAGGGTTATAAAAGAGAGCAGAAGTGTAAGTGTAAGGGCTGGGGTAGATGAGAGAGTACCAGAGTTTGGAAGCTTCAGGGATGAGAATGGCCGATAGTGTAATAGATAGGAGTGTAAGAGCAAGTAATGTGGAGGTGCCAGTGAGGATGAATGGTGGGTTTGTAAGGGAACAACGGGTTGGACGGGTTAGGGATAGTAGTGTACAAAGGGGAAGGTCGGTGAGTGGAAGTCGAGCGAAGTGTTTTAGATGTGGAAAGGAAGGACATACAAAGAATGAGTGTAGGTGGGCTTTAGGAGCGTGTTTCGGGTGTGGGCAATCGGGACATTTGGTAAGGGAGTGTACGAAAGATAGGGGGGTTAACTGCTACAGGTGCGGACAGGTGGGTCATATTGCTAATGGTTGTAGGGGTACCCGAGTGAATGTGATATGTGGCAACTGTGGTAAGAATGGGCATTATGCGAGAATGTGTTCAGAACCGAGAGCGAAGTGTGTCGAATGTGGAATGGAAGGGCATGTATCAAGTGTATGTAGACGAAAGAGGGTGACTGTGACAGCGAATTCAGGAAACTGAGTGTGATGGGGGTTCAAATGGGTGGATCCTCTAGGATGCAAGCGGTGCGTGTGATGCATGTACGTGAGGGGTTGTTGCATGAGGATCAGCAGTTTGTTTTGATAGAGTATGGTAGGAAACGTAAGAAAGGGAAGAACGTAAGTGAACGGAATGATCGTAAGTTGTGTGATAGGGTGTGAGTGCCAAAGTGAAAATGAGTGATAAAGCGTGTAATACGGATGAATGGGATGGTATGAATAGAACGTATAGCATATGCGGGTTTGATATAACTGAGTTGACTGAACGTGTAGGGGTTAGTGAACGGTTGGAGGTGAGCGAAAGTGTAAGAGTAAGAGAGCGTAGCAGTAATATACGAAAGTGATTGAAAGCATGAATGAATCGTTGCAAGAATTGGAAAGGTCAATGAGCGAATGGGATGGGTTAGTTGAAGAATTGGGGAGGTATTTGGGAACGAGTTAGAGGGTATAGATGAGATTGTGGATGAAATTGAGAGTGGTGATAGTGAAGAGGATAGCGTGAATCTGAGAGAGAATGGAGGAGAAGATGTGAACTTGAATGTTGCTAGAAGAGAGAATGATTCTGAGAGAATGATTACGTGCCCATGAACGCGATCTAGAGGACCTGCTAGTGAGCATCCATGGGTGTTGCAAATAAGCAATTTGAATGCAGTGTGAAAGGTGTTGGTTGGGAAATGCTAAAAGGGGGAGAATTATAGAGGGATGAATAAATTTGTTTGTATTTAGCATTTCCCAACGTTTTTGAGAGAGAGAGAGAGAGAGAGAGAGAGAGAGAGAGAGAGAGAGAGAGAGAGAGCGAGTGTAATTGTCGTTAGTGAGTGCTTCGGTTGTTGGAAGAGGGATGAGGTCGTTAGTTTGTTTACGGCGGTGTCTGTCTGTGGAATATGTGAAGGATTTTTCGGTTTTGGAGTGAGTCTTGAGTCTAGTGCCGGTCAGTTGTTTGGTCGTGGACAGTTTTTTTGTGTGCTTTTTGAGAGTTGTTGGTTTTTCTTGTTAGTGTGCTGTTCTTGTTGTGTATATAGTTCTATCTTCTTTTTTTATGTTTCCTTGTTTTGTTTGTGTGGTTTTGGGTGCTGTGTTGGCGACCGTGGACGCCTTACTCCATCTTCCAGCAACCGAGGATCAGGGTGAGTGTTGTGTACTGTTTTTTGTGGTTTTGAATTCCACCACAGCGCTGATTCATCAGCACAAAGTTCTCCGAAAAATGAGGGAGACCACAACTTGAAGAGGAAGACCCTCGTTGCTTCCGAAGTGTAAAACTCCTGTACCTTTCCCCTTGGAGGGAGACCTTGACGGATCCAACGAAACCCTCCTCGGCTACCTAGTTGTACTACTAGACAATCGGGGGACCGACACCCAAAGCACGCCAGGCAGCCAAACTCCGAAGACAAATTCGTCGGAGCTCTCTCTGTCCGTCTCACGCCTCTTGGAACAACCGAGAGGAAGAGAGAACAGGTGAGGAGAAAGAGTACCCCTACCTGTCCTGCCAGTAAGACCAGCAGGAGTGGCGAACCGTGAGCAATACTCAACAGAAGGAGATTACTGCCACACAGGGGAAGGAGAGCACTTGTGACGTGGCAAAGCACTTTCCTGGGAAGAGCAGAAAGTTCACTCGAACAGAGACAAGAACACGATTCGGAAGAACCATGTGGGGCCGAGCCAAGCCGCACTAAACCGAGCTGATCATGTGAACACAATCCAGGGGTGGTATGTGGTGGGCTGGGAGGCAGGAGGATCGAGCCGAGACGAGTTGAGTCAAGTCGAGCCGAGCCGAGCCAGTATCGCAAGTGCCACCAGGGGCTGGGCGGGGTCAGCAAGCCGAGCCGATCACACGAGCACAATAGGAACTGAACAGGGCGGAACTCGTCTGCCGTGAACTATTGCTAGTTTCCCGAACTCTAAACTCCTTCGAGGGCAAGGCCCCTCGAGAAAAAGGTTCAAGGGGGAATTCTGTGTCTGCTATCCTGCATGCTCAAACACTAAGGTTCAAGACATGAGGATGAATCCTGGCCAAGCAAAGCAACTGAAGCAGCTGGAGGGCAGTATCGAGACACCTAGCATCTCGGCACCCAGACACTTGGTGTCTCGGCACCTAGACACCTGGCATTTCGGCACCCAGACACCTGGCGTCGCAGCACCCAGTCACCTGGGTGTCTCGGCACTTTCTCTCATCCAGTGTCTCTCGTCAGGAGAGCGCTCATGATTCATAGGATTCGAGTGACCTACCAGACTCATGAATATCGGGAACGGCTGCTTTCAGTTTCCTAAGAGATTGAAAACAGCTAGGCACAGAACCAGTCTTAGACGCAGACTTTAAAGACTGGCAACGAGGATGCAGCTCCCAAAACACCAGATCCCACAGGAGAATGCGAATCGGTTCCCACACGAGGGCTGAAAGAGCCAACAAAAGAAACTTGTCTCCCAGAAGGGAGTCAGTCCATTAGAAGTCCCGCAGGACTCCCAAAGGGAATCTCTTCCCTACTTCTTCTGGTGTTCGAACCAATAGGATCGAGACACCAGAATGGGAACCCGACTGAGCACTGGTGAGCATTCAGGGAGCACTTGTAGTGCTGTCAGGAAGAGCTGAGACACCTGGGTGCCTCAGCCCTTTCTCTCGCACTCCTCCCGAACTGGGCCGAGGAAATACTCTCCAGGCCAGATCGGGATACTCGATATTCCATAGAATCTCAAGCACTCGGAGCGGCTCGCAAATAAGCGCCCAAAGCAGCCCCCGTCTTAGAGGTGAAACCTCTAGGACTGGGAACAGGATCGCAAACTGAGGTCTGCGCACCCAAAGCTCCCAAAACACAAAACCCAAGGGTATGCAAATCAGTTTCCTAACTCGAAGCTTGGGACGAGCCAACGAGAGACCAACTGCCTTCTCAGTAGGAGGCAGTCCCTAGACATCCAAGGGCATCAAGGGGAAGAAGCAGCCTTCCTCTCCTTCGGCCGACAGAGGTTTGTCCGCTTCCCAGGACCCCCTTAGACCTCAGGAGAGGAAGGGAAAAGGCAGCAGAAGACGAAATCGAAGATAAGATGAAGGAGATGGCAGATACTTCCACAGGGCGACTTCCTTCACCTCCACTCCAACATCTACAGGATGGTGGGCATGAAACATCGTAACCTCCAGGGCAGCTAGGCAGGAACACAACGGAAGTGGCCCAGGACATGACCACCAGGAGAAGCAGCAGGCATGATAAGGACAGCCAATGCAGGAGCTACGGCAGCGGTTCGGAAAGCAGGAGCTACTACAACGGCCAGGAACGTCACTTCCACAAGGCGACTTCCTTCACCTTCATGCCGACATCTTTTACAGGATGGCGGACATCGTAACCTCCAGGGAAGCTGGCAGGAACACAACGGAAGCAGCCCCGGGCATGACCACCAGGAGAAGCAACAGGCACAATCAGGACAGCCGATGCAGGAGCTACGGAAGCGGTTTGGAAGGCAGGAGCTACTTCAACGGACAGGAACGTCACATCAAAGTCACCAGCAGCGACTGGAACGATCAGGACGGCTGCAGCAAGAGACCAGGAAGTGCCGCCCGGAGACTGTCGTCGAGGTCACAGAAGCATAACACAGGAAACAGCAGGAGCAGATGGACCACAGATACGCCAGAGGCAGTCAGTGCCACGGCATACATGAAGGCCAGCAATGACAGCGATCGATGGTAGTAATTGCCTAACCACCTTGTTCAAGAGTTCAACAGCCATGTCCAGCTTCACCACAAGTAATTCCTAATGTAAAAGGACGATGGTTTGTATATCGTGTCGGAACAATTGTGGGCTTGTATATTAATAAATATCAAACACAGGCAAATACATACACAAAAATACAGAAAGATCCCACCGGGATAGTAAAGAGCTTAACAACAGTCAGGTAAAGAGATCTGAAAACAAGTCTGCAACGCATGACGACCGAAAGCAAACTGGAATGTTTACATCTGCGTAGGTGAGTATTCCCGCCTACCTGATGGCAGTTACTGCCTAGCCACCTTGTTCAAGAGTTTAACGGCCGTGTCCTGCTTCGCCGTAAGTAATTCCTAATGTAAAGGACAGATCATTTGTATATTGTGTCGGAACAAATTCAGTTTACGTCATTTTCAAGACACCCAAAGGATTAAAAGTAAGGTTTTCTTACGATTTTTGAAGATTTTTCAGCTTACGATGCGTCGTAGAAACAGAACCCCTGTCATAAACCAGGAACTGCCTGTATATGAAAACATCACATAAACATATGAATCAGTCGAAAGACAGGCACAGAGGGAAGAGCGGCATGTCTCTCTCTCTTGGCGGCCAAAAGCAAAGTGAATGCATACTGACTGGGTTGGCGGGACTCCCACCTTTAGTCAGTTGTTGACTACCTACTTAACCCTTAAACTCCTAATGGACGAACCATACGTTGACGAAAATTGTCTGTTGGATGTCAAGTGGATGTACCATACGTCGACTAAAAATGCTTTTTTTAAATATTCGCGGAAAAATAATTATAGGCCTAGTTTATGGAAGGTTTCAAATCACGTGCCTTGAGGGATGCTGGGAGTTCACGGATCAAGCTGTTGTTTTGTTTATAAGCGTCACCCAGACGCCGCATGCACGAATTCCTCCTTCGCACCAGACAGCATCAGCGTCCGGACCGCGGCGAGCGATTTTTTTGACGCATCCGTGTTTTGCAGAACTTTGGCGAGTGTTTGCGTATTTGTGCTGCAACAGGACGTTTGCAGAGATGTCTCAAAGCCGTCAGGACCGTGAAAGGCACATACTGCCTGTCAGTAGTGAGCGTGTGAGACGAGTTTTAGACTGGGATGCTGGAGAAGGACCCAGCAGCCAAAGTGACCCAGCTTCTCAGCGCTGTGTTGTTCGCCCACGTGTGACCGAAGGCGACCAAGGACCACATCCTGTGCCTTTTACGACCCCTAGGAAGCATCGGGGTGTCCTGAGGGGCATCCGTAAATTTTTGAAAAACTTTTTCCTTCGCTGAAAATCCTGGCATTTCTTGAGTCACCTTGTCGTAATTTTTTCGCCATTTTATATTATTCGTTACATAAAGTGTTATACATCAAAATGTGCACAATTTCATGTAGAATACAACAAAAAATAAATCATTCTTTTAGCTTTTAACAGTTTTGAAATATTTTCATTTAAATCATGATAACTGACAAAATTTTAACATTCGGTCAATTTTGACTTTTGGGAAATGCTCGAAAAAACGCAATCGTAAGCCAAAATTCTTACATTCTAGTAACAATCAATCATTTACCTTTATTCTGCAACAAGCGGAAAGTCTCCAGCACAATATTTTGATTTATGGTGAATTTTTGAAAAAACTTTTCCTTCGCTCCACAAAAATCCTAGCATTTCTTGAGTCACATTGTCGTAATTTTTTCGCCGTTTTATATTATTCGTTACATAAAGTGTTATACATCAAAATGTGCGCAATTTCATGTAGAATACAACAAAAAATAAATCATGCTTTTAGCTTTTACCATTTTTGAAATATTTTCATAAAAATAACGATGAGATCGAAATGCTCGAAAAACGCAATCGTAAGCCAAAATTCTTACATTCTAGTAAAAATCAATCCTTTACCTTCATTTTGCAACAAACGGAAAGTCTCTGGCACAATATTTCGATTTATGGTGAATTTTTTGAAAAAAACATTTTCCTTCCATCTGATACGTTAACTCCGCTTAAAAATCCTAGCATTTCTTGAGTCACCTTGTCGTAATTTTTTGCCATTTTATATTATTCATTACATAAAGTGTTATGCATCAAAATGTGCGCAATTTCATGTAGAATACAACAAAAAATAAATCATGCTTTTAGCTTTTACCATTTTGAAATATTTTCATATAAATCACAATAAATAGAAAAAATCAACCTTCAGTCAACTTTAACTCGATCAAAATGGTAAAAAATGCAATTGTAAGCTAAAAACTTACAGTCTAGTAATACTCAATCAATTTCCTTCATTTTGAAACAATTGGAAAGTCTAGCACAATATTTCGATTTATGGTAAATTTTTGAAAAAACTTTTTTTTACGTCTGCGCGTTACGAATTCATGCATCATTTTGTGATAGTATTTTCTCTGTGTTGCTTTAATTGTTTTACAATCTGTTATATACCAAAATCATCGCAATTTAGTGTACAATACAATTAAAAAAAATTAACTCATTAGCTTTAACCGTTTTGCTTACAGCGCGATTTGTACACAATTATATACCAGTTTTTTTTTTGCTGTCATATATTCCAATATTTATATATGATAATGATATTTTTTCATTTCTGATGGTTGCATACTAAATTTCAGGCAATGAGAAAAAAGAGCCAAAAATGAACTCTTAATCTTAAAAACTAAGCGATGTGATTTTTTGAAAAACTTTTTTCCCGCTTAGCGCTTAGCTCCTGAACGCCGTCGGCATACGGAGACGTTTTTGTAAATAGGGCTTCGGCGTTTAAGGGTTAACCACATTGTTTAAAGTTAAACGGCCGGTCTCCAGCTGCGCTGAAGTGTATTCCTATTGTAAAGATCGATTTGTATATTGTGGGGGAATAATAGTGTTTTCCCAGATCTTCCATAATGAAGAAGGAAACAAAAATCACTGTAAGAACTGACAAAACAAATAATAATAATAGCTCAACATTACAAAAAGTTTCGTCTGAAGCACACAGATAAAAAAGTTCCTCCATCAATGGGCAAGACTGAACACGCACACCCACTCTAACTCTAGATCACGAAATCAAGTCAGAGTGGGTAAGCTATGCCTCAAAAAAGTTAAAATCTGAATCTAGGAGCTAGAAAAAACAGTTTCATCAATACAGGCAATAAAAGTTCAGTAAATAGAGTAACAAATAAACCTACAAAAATTGCCCAAAGTTAAGCACAAGAGTATGAACGGCAGAGAGAGACAAAGTGTGTCTTGTTACGATGGCGGCTGGGAAACAATTGAGGAGATAAGGTAAGTTCAGACCAGACCAGACCGGGCACAGGAAGCTAGTGGTTTTCAGGAAGATGAGTCTACAGTCAGCCGATCACGCGAAGCGTACAGGGACTATCTCCAACATACAAAGGTGCAGGGAGTATTCGTATCGGAATAAATTCAGCTGGCAGAATGAAGGGACTGGACTACCTCCGAACGGAACCTAAATCCATTGTCTTCGATGTTTAGTGTTTCTTATGGGGGAGGGGGTCCAGTGAGGGGCGAAGCGGCCCCAGGCCAGGTCAGGCACGGCACCCTAGGCTAAGTGAGGTTTGGAATGTAAGGTCTGGTTAGGTGAGGACATGGCATTCAGGATGGTGCGTCTGGTTGAGTCATAATCGTTCTGATACGCCGCATAGACTACTACACTAGCTCTGACTGACCCCTCCCTCCCTCACTCTGCAACTTACTCCATACCGATTATAACATTTGGCTGAATCTCCGCAGGCCCAGCAGGGTTAACAACATGATATTTAGATCAGAGTTCTTAGCGTTTTTCCACTACAATACAATAGGAAAGCTGCTTGTATAAAAATAACAAATACCTGTAAGAAATCTAGTTGTCTATTACAGATGATGTTAAGTTTGGAATCGAATTACCTTGTCTTACTCTTACACTGAAGATTGCAAGAATAGTAGTAGTAGTAGTAGGCTGGATTTGCCTTTGAAACAGCTCCCTTGCTCGTTCTATTCCTCCTCTGGGAACCGGACCCGGCTGCCTCTCTGACGGGTCCCCCATCCTCTCCTACAGAACCAGGCCCCTGTCGATCTCCATTTGTGTATGTTTATTGTCTCTGTAATACCATAAATCTTTTATAAATTCCATCCTATTTTCATTTTTTTCTTTCGACAGATCTGAAAATAGAAGGATATTAGCCACTGTTAAGGCCTCCATAGACTATCATTCATGCCTGTGCAAACAAAGTGATTGTGCAGTCATTAAAATTTGCCACACACTGGCGTGAATAATGAGTAGTCATCAGTCATCGACCGATATTCATAGGGGTGAGATGAGCACTAAGTCTGCTTGTTTAGGCATAATCGTAGCATTGGCAACGATGAAAGACAAGAAAAAGAGAGTGTGGAAGAAGGACTGGCACAAAAGGAGAAGTACTTTCACACATGAAGCACTTCTAAAAGAGTTAGCTAGTATGAGACTGAATAAGTTTGCGCAGTCAGTCCCATACATAAACAAGCATCACTGTACAAGCGTGTGATTGACAAATTGCCTGTTAGCTATCATTCAGTCATTTGCGCAACCTTTCAGTCACACCCACACACGATGGTTAAGACTGCTCAATCATCCATTTTGTGCAGGCATGAATGATAGTCTATGGAGGCCTATAGAGGCAGAAGGAAACCGGTGGAACACTCCAGTGCTTTATTACACGTACAAACTGTACAGAGGTGTGGCTGCAAGTGAAGTGCCAACACGAGGGATACATTGGCGCCAATTACGCTCTCCTCCTGACAACAGAAATCACATACACTCAACCATCCTACACATCACCCCCCACCCCCTAAGATTATGGCATGGCAGAATGGCGTAATATTAAATGGAAATAATAGTAAGCAAATATGTATTAAATACATATATATATAGACAAAGAAAACTATAAAAGGAAAATCCCCATAGGACAAAAGTAATGGTTAATATTGAGTGCCACAACATACAAGGACATGCATGGCAATAATATATAGTACACATGCATAAAATATGTTTGCACAACAGAATTTCTATCCAATTCGGCTTACTGAAAACAAGAGATTAAATGAGTATGAGGGACAACAAAATGTAACTGTACAAGGTGACACAAGCACCAAGCATGGGTTAACGCTCAATATCACCCATGACATACTCGCCCATCCATGACGGTTGCACTGTGCGCCTTTTTGGACGAGGTGGAGCGGGCTCCGGGCGTGGGGGAATGGAGGACGTTGGGGGCTGCCATTTTAACACTTTCAGGTGCTTCCTTTTTGTAAGTGACACCCGACCACATCCATCCAGCCTAATGAGATACTGTCGGTGGCCCTTAGACTCCACTACCAACCCAGATTGGTCCCAGGTTTTGGTTACAGGATCCTGCACTCTTACCCTGCAGCCTACAACCAGGGGTAGAAGCTCCCTGGTACCAGTAAGTGGTGGGGTCTCCTCTTGGGACTCTGCCATTCATAGCTCCCTCCGCTGAATTATCTCATCCCAGTGTCTCTCCACCTTGTAATGCTGTCTAGGTGTTGGCACTCCATCTCTGAGCTGCCTACCGATAGCGAGCTATGCTGGGGACTTGTCAAACCACTTAGGGGGTGTATTGAGGTACTGAAGAATTGCCCGGGATGCCTTGCTGCAATTGAGGCTGCCTCCTTTGCCTATGTTAGACCTGATGATCCTCTTGGCAGTCTTGACTGCTGCTTCGGCCCTTCTGTTAGACTGGGAGTAATGGGTTGACAACAGGCGTACCGTAATTCCCCATTTTCTGAAAAGTGATGTGGTCTCCTCACTAATGAGGTTTGTGCTCCCATCTGTCGAGATTAGCTCTGGTGCTCCCCATCTTGTGAAGTATGTCCCCAAAACTGATATAATTCTTGACGACGTTGTGACATGTGGGAAGTGTGCCACTTCCAGCCACCCGGTGAGCCTGTCTGCATAGGCTATGTACAAATGACCCTCCAACTGTAGCATGTCCACCACTGTCGACTGGAATGGGTATTCTGGGGATGGTGTGAGTACTAATGGCTCAGCAGGCTGTGATGGAGCATGTACATCACAAGAGGCACATCCATCCCTGCGGCTCTTCAGGTCTCCTTCCATCCTGGCCAGTAAACCAATGGAGTCTACCCTCTGATGGCCTGCGTGAAGGCCTGTAATGACTTGACAGCGAAGTTCCTCTGGGATGAGTGGATGTGGGCATCCTTGTTTGTAAGTGTAGACTATCAGGTCTTCTACCTGTCCCTAACTGAGTAGAAATGACGTAGGCAGGCCACTTCCTGTGCCTTCTGTGAGCGCCAGTCATTTACTGCAACTTTAGCTGCCAGCAGCTGGTACACAGGGTCTTTAGAGGCTGCTTCTTTGACCCTCTCCTCATCCAGTATGAGGCATTCTTGCTCAAGGGCAGTGGCTCGAAGCAGCGACAAGGGCGGCAGTCATATACTCTTCAAATTCAGAATCCTTGTCATCTGGTTCGCAACGGAGAGCAGGGAAGCGTGATAAGAAGTCAGCAGTGCAATTCCTCTTTCCTGGCAAGTATCTTACCTGGAACCTGTATTGTAGGGTCTTCTTGAAACAGAAGAGTCTTGGGTTTAGTATATCCTTCAGCTCTATCACCCAGGAGCTTGACCAGCGGATGGTGATCGGTCACAAATAGTAAGTTGGGGCAGCCCTGTAATGATAGAAATCCTTCTTTTGAATTAATGACAATACCCTTCATGATTGGTGGACTGAAAAAATTGGTTTTCATCTTATCAATAAGTTGAATTAACCACTCGAAATTGAGATTGTCTGATCTAGTGTGCGTATGTAAGTGGTAAGTTCAACCAAGTGCGTAGTTGGTAAGCTCAACTCGCACTGTTCAAGACGTGTTTGGCGACTTGAGAGGGGAAAGGGATGTAGCTCCCCTTATTTTCATTTGAAATGCCACATTTCTTCCTTGTAATAGGTATGCACATATCTTAGTTTATGTTGTACATGTTGCCATACTACTTAATAGTGTTCTTGTGTATCTTTACCTTGATGTAACTGCAAATTACCGAGAGTTGTTATGGTAATGTTATGTAAATTGCACCATGATGAGCTTGCATGTGGTTGCTCGTAGGCTGAGATGTGCGATATTCTTCCATAATTTTATGAATATATATCAATTCTTGAATTATATTCTACCAGGCCTGTTATGCATGAAAAGCCAGGCCAACTGTGTAATGTAACAGTGAAGTTAGGCATGAGTACAGCATAGCCTAGGCTAAGGACTGCATGCTGTATGGCACAAGATGGCTGTCCTAAATGAACTTTTTGCATTACAGGGAACCAGTCTAGGGCATTCGTATTACAGGAACCAGTATAGGGTATCTGTACAAGAACCAGTATAAGTACCTATGTAAGAACCAGTTCTAACAATTATGGAAGGAACATTAGAAATAAGTTGTTTACACCATGTAACCTACTAAGAAGCATTAAACAACCCGCGGGAGTCGGCGTTTCCCTCAACCCTAACTACAAAATGAAGATTCGTCCGTCTATGACGTCAAGTACCAGTCCAAGCTAAGAGTAATCCGGGATTTATTAACCTAGACCGGTGTGTTACACTTGTTTAGCCTATGCCCAGGATTGAGTCGTTATGTATAGGCTAGTCTGAGTTAATTGTCCTGAAATGAATGGTAGCCTCCAAATGTAAGCCAGGACAATTGACATATCAAGCCACGAGTAGTATAAACAAATATTACATATGGTGAAACAAATATTACAGCCCAACAGGAGTAGCCTGACCTTCTTGAGACACCATGTGACAGCTAAGGCTTTTCCCTCAACAGCAGCATGCCTAGCTTCAGCCTGCGACAAGTGGTGGCTCCCACATAAGGCGATACGTCTCCCACCCTTGCAGCAGAATGGGACATCAGCCAAGGCACAAGCACAGTACTGCTGCAGGATGACAAACCCGATCCCATCCCTGCTCCAATCTGTTAAGGCCACTGTAGGTCGGGATTTGTCATAGTATACCAGCCCATCCTTGGCCAGCTTGCATATGGCCTCCTGTGCTTGGCAGAATCTCTCTTGCAGGTTGCTATCCTAGTACACATTCTTGCTTGTAGACTTCTTCAAGAGGTCTCTAAAGGGTTCCATCAGCAGGGCAGTAGCGAGGAAGGGTGCCAACTGGTTGACAAAGCCGTACCATGACCTGATGTCAGTGACAGAGGTGTTGTCTGGCATAGGGAATCTCCATATGGCAACTAGACTCTCCTCAGTGGGCCTGTAGGAATCCCATCTCAGCTGGAATCCGACAAAGTTCACTTCTCTTCAGCAGAAAGTGAATTTCTATGGCTTGAGGGTTATGCCCTTTTTGGCACGTGTCCAAGAAATTGTAGGCGTGCCAGAAGGCCTACTCGACACTGTTGTCGTACAGAAGAGTATCATCCACCCATTTGTGTTTTTGGGGGATGTCCTTGATGGCGTCATCAAACCTCTTGGTGTAGGCATCTGAAGCTGAACAGTGTCCCATGGGCGTTCTTCTGTACCAGTAACGGCCCCAGGGTGTGATAAAGGTTGTGAGTCTGCGGCTCTCTTCATCTAACTCCACCTGGTGGAGGCCCCAATGCACATCTGCCACTGTCTTGAAGGAATGTAAAGGCACCCCAGAGATCATGTCGAAAAGAGCAGGGGTGTGATGCATCTCTTTTCTGCAGGAGACATTAAGGCGTTGAAAGTCCACAGTGCAGCGGGGCTGACCTGACTTCTTGGCAACAACGACCATCCTCGCACACCATTCTGTTGCTTCACCAGTAGGTACCTCCTCAATGATGTCCTTCTTGATGTCCTGGTCCAACTGCTTCTTCACTTCTGACTCCCAATGCTTCGGCACTGATGCTGGGGTGTGGCATGCATAGGGGGTTGCCCCCGGCAGTAGATGAATATGGTGTGGCTTGCCCTCCATGACTGGGAGGGGCTCCCTCTCTGTATTGAAAGCTGATGACGAAAAATGGTGCAAAAGCCACTGCTCCAACTTTGGGACGTTCTCCTCCACTGGTGGAAAGGGCATGGATGAGGGCTTAGGCAGGGATGGCCCAGTGAGTATGGGACCTCATGCTCCAGTGCGAGGCTCACTGACACTGGTAGGTGGTGGGGAAAGGACTGGGGCACAAGGCCAAGGTCCTTACAAGCAGCCAGTGAAAGGAAGAAAGACTGTTTAAACATTTATGGGTTATTTTTGTTTATAAATATACCACATGTATACATGTCTGTAAGAATATCTGATAAGAATAAAATTTTTACCCCACTAAGGAATGACCTAAATAGGTATTATTTGGAGCAAAGTCTGTTCTGCTGATCTAGTCACATTTGGCTGTGATGTATCTGAGTGGTCCTCTTACTGTTACATACTTAATAGGCCTATTTGTACCCTTATTTTCTGATATACGTGCATAAAATGAACAATCATAACAGCTGTCAAATAAATAAACATTGGCAGTATGTTGTGTTCCAGCATAAAGACAAACTGTTGGCCCTACAGTGGGTTGCAGCAGAGGCGTCGTGATGGGGGGAGGGACATGTGTCCCCGGGCGCAGCATATAGGGGGCGCCAAATTGAAGTTGGAAAGACACCTATTTTGGGGGAAATGGGGTGATGAAACTAGTAACTTAGAATCTTTAAGTTTTTATGAGTTTTCAGTACATATTTTATATTTAATGAAGATTGACTTCCTTTAATGTTCATTATGCATAAATGTAATCATTATGTGCTAATTACTATACTATCAAATTTTATTACGTACTTATGAAATAAGTGGTTCAGTGACTGTGAGTCAGTGCAAAGATAATGGATAGGCACCCCCGCCAATCTAGTGTTTCGTTTTCTTTCGTGAGCATTTTTTTGTGCATAACGAACGGCAGACTACAATTATTTCTGCACTTTCGTAAAGCCGAGGCTGATGTTATTATCAAAACATAAAGTATTTTATTTATTTATCTTTTGCAACGAAAAATATAGCAAGAAATTTTAATTTATGCAACTTTTTTCATTCTCGAATGAGAAAGACGTCAGTCACAAGTTTGACTTTCTTTTGGATATTAAGGAGTTGCTATCTACAACCAATGAAGCATACATCAAAGAAAGGTGCATTAATGTTGCAAATTTATATGACACTGACTTAGATAGCTTGGAACTGTTCAGCGAAATTGTAGATTGCAGAATGCTGCTTAAAACACTAGATGATGTTCTGATCAATAACCCACAGGAATTACTTTGTTTCATTGTACAATATGGGGATGAAAGTGTTTTCCCAAACCTTCGATCGAAGTTGCCCTTCAGATACTGCTGACTATTGCAGTATCAATTGCTAGTTGTGAATGATCATTTAGTAAGATGAAACTTATCTTGTCGCATCTGCAAACATCTATGGGGCAAGAGAGATTGTTAGTTTTAACTCTAAGTGTAGAGGAAGAGATCGCAAACAAAATAAACTTTGATGACGTGATAGACAAATTTGCGGCTGTAAAAGCTAGAAAGATAAAACTGTAAACACATTGTAACGAGCATCAATACTTAATGTCCTACAATTCATTGTCAATCCTCTTCTTTGTTTAGGTTTTCTGTTATCATTATCTGTCTAATTATCTTTACATTCTAATACCTTCATACCGTTTTATTTCCTTGCATATGGTTGATAAGCATCCATCACTTTAATCTTTTTGTTTTCATTATTTTGACGCATGTTGATTCCTAAGCATCGGCGCCAGTGTTTCACATTTTAATCTTTTGTTTTCTTTGGTGACTTCCCGTTTTCTTTTGTCACGCCTAAAATGCCAGGTCACGCATTTTAATCATTTTTACTTTATGGTATTTATACGAATGTCACATTGTGTATCAATGTTTCTTCATTCACAGGCATATCTATATTGTGTCTCTGTATGTTTCGTATTTATAGTTCACTGCATATTATTGTTTATTGTTTCGACCTCAGGTCAAGTCAGTTCTTTGTTCTTATCGGCCGCAATATAAGCCGCCTTTTTTCAGCAGCTTTATCGCTTTATTAAGGGAACTAATTCAGTCTTTGTTTTATCAACAAAACACAAAATCTTTTTTTTTCTAGTATTAACTTCTATGCTGGCAAAAAATTGTACATTTTCACGATTTGCTTAGCCCTCTGTAGTCCCTAATGTTTAACTCCTTTTTTTAGTCAAATTTATTTAATTTGCCATTTGTCTTTGGTTATGAAGAGTTACTGGTTACTGTGATGCTTTACTAGAATCTACATTTTAGTTATCAACATTTTGGAATTTATTTATGAGGGCTAATGATTGATTAATTACAGTATATCTGTTATATGTAAAATAAACTATTTCAGTTTGCAAATTTGGTTTGTGTTCTATCATTCCAGGATATTATTATGCAAATTAGAATGCTTTGTTTTCAACACAATATATCTCAAATAATGAAGGCAAACATTTCCTGTCAAGATTAGCACACTCAAATGAAAATAGTCCTTGGTCCCTCCCCCCCGGCCCCCGCCCCCTTTGGGGGCACCATAAAAGACTTTCCCCAGAGCGCCAGCAACCCTTACGACGCCACTGGGTTGCAGTGCACTCAGAGCATGTTCGTTTACAAAACGTTGCTGTCACTGCAGCTCCAGTTACACACAATAAAAATGGTGGCCAAATTACGCTGCACATAGGAAGTCGGCCCTCTCTATGGTTCTCTCTGCTTCCGGTTCTCCTCTTCGCTGATGGAGGGCGAGCTTACGCCGGTGAAATATCCAGAAGGCGGCGGTCGTTTCTTCTTAGAACGAGTCATGGTTCTCAATCACAGTCACAACTGTTAAGGGGATCGGCCGCCTAAAAAGCCCAAAAAATCTTTAAAAAATTCGATTTGCTGAAAAAAATTCTATGGCTTCGTATAGCATTCAAGAATTAATGTGTCCACGAAATATTATGCTAAAATTTGCCTTATTTCTCTAGTTATGGCCTCAAATGTAACAATAACTATATACCCATAAAACACCAGTAGCTCAAATGATTTAGTCTGGTATAGTTTTTTTGCGATGTGTGTTATGAAAACTTCCTTTGAAATGAAATATATAATGTCAATAATATCCTACTTGGCACCTTTTTAGTTATTCTAGCCATGACAACGCACACATCATACCATGACGCCGACTGTGGCCGAGAGTTGCCTATAAACTTCCAAGCCGGAAGGACACGTTTTTTTCATGCTCGCTAGCCTTGACTGAACTCTGTATTTTCTGCGGTGTTTTTGTTTTTCACCGTGCCTGAAAGGTCCAAGAGTTCACTTCATGCTAGAATGCCGAAAAGCCAAGTGGAAAAGTCAGGCGAAAGTAGAAAGAATTCAAGAAATTAGTGCCATAGAGGGAAATGGAGTGACGGAGAGAGAGAAGAGCTGTCGCCCAGCAAACAGTGCAGGCAGCGATCTCTGCTGACCAGAGACCAACCACATCTACCCCTAAAGCCTCTTTATTCGTTCGTCACTACTAAAGGGCAAAGATATTTTTAGAAGAAGAAAGCAGTAGCTCGGAGGCTGATATTATAGGCGATCGTGAAAATAAAATGATCATAATAAGTGAATCAAGACTTGATGAATTACTTGAATCACGAATCCCTAATTGTGAATGTAAAAGTAATTTCCAGGATCCATTTGGCAAGGGATGGATTCCAGAGACACTAATAAAAAAGTGCTTGGGGCAACTATGATACCCTAAGTAATACCTTGCAACAAGATCAGACAGGGGACCAGGAACCTAAAATTTATAATAATGTGTTTTAGGCACATAAATAATCAATTAATATTCTTATTTATAATAATTTTGCATTAATTAATAACCAAAAATAAAAATTAAAACCATAAAATTAATTGTAACACAGTCTTTGAAGGCCCTTTTACTTTTTTTATGTAACTAAAACTTTGAAGGCCCGTTTCTCAAAACATAAGTTTTTTTTTGCCTTTAAAATGTATCTCCTCCTTAGTATTGGACCAATCTAAATGAAATTTCATATATAATATGAGGAAACATGGTAGATTAAAAAATAAAGCCAGGGATTTTTAATATTTTGAGTTTCTGATTTTTGGCAATTTTTTTCTGTAATTTTTCCAGGAAAATTTCATAACAAAAAAAATTCATATCTCGAAAAATAATTGAAAAATAAAAAATCCGACTTTGTATCGAAAGGTCCATATGTGTTTTATACGTGGTTCAAATCTCATCCCTTAAAACCAAAAAGCAAAGGAGGAAGATGCATTTTGAAAAATGGGCCATTTTTGGCCGAAAAATGCTCTGGCGTCACAAAACCTAAGGTCACTGAACAAAATTTTTTCCCAGAAGTTCCCACAATATCCTTTAACAAACCCCTATATATCAACAACCTGTCGTTAAAAAGTCGGAAACCGGCCGATCCCCTTAAAGCTTCCAGGAGCAATTTACACGAGCTAGAGCATATTGCCTTCCCCTAAACTATGAGAAAAAGCATGGAGGAAGACAGACAGTATGCACGTTGTGTAGGACAGCAGATGAATTAACGCTCTTGATGGAAAAGAGAAAAGAGTTACAGCAGCCATACCAAAAAACAAAATGAGAGAAATATAGTATGAACATCCTGCTTGTAAAGGAAGAACGGAGGAAATGAAAGAAATAATACACAAAATGTGGAAGGCAAGAGACAAGAAATTAAGTAGCAGTCCACCATGGGTATACACATAAAAACTTTCAGATACCAAAAATCGAGATATTACTTGTATCTATGCGCAAACATGTCGTTACATGCCCTCAAGAAGTTTCAGGCAATAATTCTTATATATAAGAAGATATATCGGTTTTTAAATGGTGATATCACCTAACTGCATCGTCTGCTAATGCAGACGATGTAGGTTCATCTTGTGCATTGCTTTTGCATAGGGGCAATTTTTTCAATTATTTTTTTATATATTCGTACGTTTGGCAGCAATGTATCATATCTGTAAATCACACAGCAGCTAGAACAATGACTAATCTATCATTTCAGTGCTCCTCGTGAAACGGAAGTGTCTGAAGCTTTTTGTTTACTCTGTGTGGTTTTGTTTGCCCTCTGAGTTGTTTTGTGTTTACCCTCCGAGTTTTCAAATGCCGGGTTCTTGACTAACTTTCCACAATGCCCAAACTGAGAAAGTACCTTAGCTGCCAGAAGGAAAAATATGACAGTGGCATCTCATTTTAGGTGGGCAAATAAGCATAAAGCAGTCAAAGTGAGGACAGTCATGAGACGCATGGCGGCGATAGTGAAGTGATGTTGGTGCCGCGTGACCCAAATGTTAGTGATTCGTCATTACCAAATGAACAAGAGCAAATAGGCCAAATGGAAGATATTGTTGAGGAATCTGTCTGTGAGGAAGTTACTGCATCATCATCATCATCATCATCATCATCATCATCATCATCAGGGCCTACTTTGAATGGTGATTGCACTTCCTCCTCAGAAATTCGATCTCAGCTGATGTCAATAGACGAGGATGAGGAAAATCGAACAAAGAATATGATGATATTCATTACATAAGTAATGAGACAGCTAAAAGCATTAGTAAGTGTATTAAAATGTCCAAAGAGAAAATGTAAAAAAATAGCTTAGAAATAGTCACCATAGAAAGGACAGATGGGATACTACCTTTGAAGTTGTGTGTAATTCATTGTAATAGAGTACTAAACCAAGTTCCACCAAAATTATGGAAAAGGAAAAAAGCATCAACAATACACACACAATAATTTGCGAGAAGTTTTCTTTCATTGAACAATGGCACTGGTCGTGCAGGGCTAAGAAAAATGGGAGGAGGTTTGATTGGTGGTGATCATAGTGCTGGATCATATAATAGATACAACAAATATATTCAAATGCAACCAAAAAACATTTCAGCAAAGAAATACAGGCTAAGGCTCATAAGTTTTGTATATGATTTTTATGTAAAGAAACTAGAGCAGTGCCAGACGAAAATAATGTTATAAACATTGATGTGTCTTTTGACGGCACCTGAAAGCACTCGTGGGCATAAGTCACATGTGGGGATGGTTTTGTTATTGAAGTATTTACAGGTACAGTAATAGATTTTGAAGTGATCAGTAACTATTGTAAAACGTGCTCTCTGAGAATGGAAAAACGTCATGACTGTGGGAAAAATTTTGATGGTAAATCAGGAAGTATGGAAGCAGAGCAAGCAGTGAGAATGTGGTCTCGATCAGAAAATCTTGGTTTCCGGTATGCAAGATTTGTAAGCGACTTGGAACTCGAGTGCTTATAAAGCTGTATGTCAACTGAATAATGGAGAAGGCCCATATATCAGTGTTAAAGTAAGCAAACAAGAATGTATAAACCATGCGGAGAAGAGGATGGGTTATCGCTTGATGAAGCTAAAGAAAGAGTTGAGTGAGATAACGATGACTAAAACTGGAAAGCTCAGGAAAATGAGCTTTTTCTGGAAGAAATCTCCCTAACACAAAAGCTCATTGAATACATTCAAGGATGTTATGGAAGGGCCCTGAGAAGTCATACTAATACAAGTGTAGATATCATGAGGAGGGCAGTTTGGGCAGCATATTTCCATATGATATCATCTGACAAGACCCAGGTGGTCATAAAATGTGTCAAGGCACCGAGTCATGGTGTTTTACAACCAGGGCACAGGCTTTAGGTGAAGAACCACCTTCTCATGACACTAGAAAAAACACCTGAGAAATATACCTAAAGAACTGATTTGGCCCACATACGTCAGGTATTCAGAGACATGAGTGATCAGAACTACAAAAGAGATGCCTACCTGGATGGACACAAAATCCAAATGAGTCCATTCACAGCAGACTGTGGATGAAATGTCTAAGGTAAAGTTTTTGGCCTGAAAAAGTCATATTTGCAGCCAGAAGTGACTACACTAGAACATAATTTTGGTTATGAGAGAAGTGATCTTCTAACCTCTTTGTTTTGGCACAAGCAATGAAATTAGGGAGATCACTAAAAAGTCTTAACGAAAGAATCGGAAGCAAAACCGAAGAATAAGAGACAGAAGAAAAAAGAAAGAAAAAGTGAAGATTATGAGGAGGAGCTTTTAGAATCGCAAAAGTTAAACCAGGCGACAAGGAAGGAGGTGGTACCTCCTGACACCCTCACCTTGAGTGATTAATACCCCCTAATTGGGGCGGGGACTTGGGGCCATGCTTGCGGTAATGAGCAGAAAATTGTATCGGGTAAGAAAGGTAGTTTGTTCTTCAAGTAATTTAGAGTAGTTCCAAATAAGTATCCAATGGCGACAACTGCTATTAAGAAAGCAATAATGTTTTGTTTTCCTTCATAATCTCACTTCAAACTTTTGGGCATCGATATCTCAAACTATACTTATTGACATTCAAGCTATTTTTTCCGCTATTTATCAACCGATTTCAAATCCAAATACATCGTTATAAAAGAGGTATAAATTTACAATATTTCGTATGGAGGTTTTTCTAAAGTTTATTTTCAATTTTTTATATTTTTTTCAAACTTAAAAAATGTATATTTATATATATATTTATAAAAAAATATTGAAAACATGGAAAAATCCTTCATAGATTTTGTTTATATTGTAATAAACAAAGATTCTATGAAATTTATTTGTCAATTCTATTCAGTACTTTTGAAAAATAGAATTTAATTTTTCTGATGTGTTGGCTTTGAAGTTTTAGGCCCACATTCGGTACGATTTCATTCAACCTTAAAGCCCTCCTGCCTAGCTTTGAATGAGACAAGTTACAGTGCTGAGGAGTTTACTAACTTACTTAAATGTACCATGATCAAAAACATTATATTCTTTCCCAACAAAGTGCAGTTGAGAAAACAATCAACTATATTTCCTGCACCAATTCTTTTTGGGTGATACCACACGGGTTCACAAATACGCATTTAAAAGTTTAACACATATAATTAATATTTAAAGGACACAACAATCATCAGTTGACAAACGAAAACAGCTATATTGCAAAAATTGACAAAGCGTTACGTTACTTCGATAGGAAAACATAAATGGCAAGAAAAAGTTTCAGAATATTCTTATGAAGAAATTACTGCAATCACGACGACAGTTCACGAGGTGATGGGGCTGCGTTTTACAGGCCTGCCCCTACAACACCTTTCTGAGTTTGCTGCGAAACAGGCAGAGCTTCATGTTCCCACCCTGGAAGAAAAACTCGGAGCAGTACATTGGATACTTGCAGTTCGTCACATCTAAACTACGGGGTTACGTAACAAACCATCAGCTAAAACACAAACATTAAATTTGTTTAATCGTAACCCAACATACAAAAAAAAGGTTCGTCAGAAGGCAAGCTCAAATCACTGGCATGTGCCCTTACAGCAAAGAAAACAACATATACATTCTCTACAAGAAGAAGTTTGACAACACTGCAATCAGACGTCATTTAGTTTATAAAGAGATGGATAAAATTTGCGAAAGAGTGTTTACTACTTTAAATATCAATGTACTAATTTATACAAACTCATTGCCTGGATTAATATAATAAAAAGCTTCTTCTGTGGAGCAAAACAATAAATAATATTTTTCACAGAAATGAAATACATCAAAATAAGTATTCAAGAAAACTAGGAGGAAATTTTATTCAAGGGGAATAAATGACAAATTGCAGCATTCTAAGAAAGAATCATAATTAGAAGTAATCACAACTGCACCAGGCAGAATTCAATTTAGATAACGCTATGCAGCTGTGACCATCTTAACACATCAAAATTTAAATCAAATATACATTTTAGAGTACATCCATAGAAATTAAATCCTCTCTCTCTTGATCACAGCGGATTGCTGCTGCATGTCAAGGTCTAGTACCACTCAGAGGCACACTATCTGGCTTTCTGAGTTACGACACTATCAAATTCCCTCTCCAGGTAATTCAGAAGTACGAGCTTTGTGATTGATCATGTATAAGTTTATTATTCACTCACTTCTACAGACCTAATCACACCATCAGACGATGAAACAGCTGGGTAACCTTACCCAATGAGAGGGAGGATCTATAGCCTTTCCCAGATGATCTTCTAAGTCTACCATCCTATGTCTAACCTTCACATTTGCAGAGATAATCACTAAGGTAAAATGTCTCTCTCTCAAGGACACTAAATAATCCTCTTGCTAAGAGTTCTCAAATTTTCTTAGCACTGATAAACTAATCTAAAATATTTGTTCTCTAAGATCACTTGAACTCATGAAATCTGGGTCATCAGTTGCTGAATTATTTAGGAGAGGGAAATACAAATCTTCGCCCATAAAGTAACATGGAGAGTCAAAAAGCCTCACAATCTCGATCAGAGAGAGATAAGTCAGTGGTCGAGAATTTATCACAGCTTGAAACTCAACAAGTAGAGTTCTCCAACTCTTCAAAAGGATACGTTTGTGTCTAAGACTTTTGGACAAACATCCACTTTAGAACATAATGAGCGTTCATAAGCCACATCCAGCAGACCAGGGCTCGCCAGTGTAATGAACTTCCAATTAACACAATTTCCTTCAAGGTATGACTTTACCTCTGGTTCATCCATAATTTCCTTCAGGAAATTATTAAATCCAACAAAATTCCTACCATTGTCAGATATAATCAGACTCGGCAGAGAATGATATGCTACAAAGCGTCGAAAAGCCAGTAGGAAATCGGAAGCAGTCATGGAATGAGTCAATTCAAAATGAACCGACCTACTCGTAATTACGGGTAAATGAACGCTGCGAGCCTTCTCGCAAACCAGTCTCTGCGATCAAAAACATTAATAGCACCAGTATAATCAACTCCTACTGATTGGAAAGATCTATCATATCTCCTCTTTCTGTGGGTAATGGTGGAGGAGGGAGCTTAAACACAACCGTTTCTTGGTCACTTCTGACACAAAACACACTTTGACAGAATCGATTTGATAACATCGTGCTTTGGTACCCAAAGGATTTCTCTCAGCAATACCAGTACAGGTGACACCTGTGGTGATGATGTACATCTTACAAATGTTCAACTATCAACACTGTTAGAAAATAACTTCTGGAAACTAATAACATTGGGCACTGAGTATCATAAGACATGGAAGCGTTTTTCAGCGACCCTCAGTTTAATTAGATTTCCTCATCAACAAATAAGTTCAACTGATTACAAATTACAATATCCATGGACACTCCATGTGAATTCTTATCACAGAGAGTACATTCTGGTGATGAAAATGTTGCTTCTGTTTCAAGGAGGACAAGTGCTTTCATTTCGTTAACAACAAACTTAGAACCTTTACTGCATTTATTAAGAAAAAGCAATGACCTCATGATACGTTGGCTGCCAAATTACTGTAACGTGGGATGTCAATTAATGGGGTTGGAGGGTTAACAAACTTAGGTTCTGAAAGAATTTCATTAACATGCACAGTTTCTGTACAATAAAGATTGGGATAATCGCAGTTAAAAGCCATTTGAGCCATTCCTATAAAGGAATTTTGCGCTAAATCTTTACTAGTACTACCCCTCTGGATAAAATATCCCAGCTGGATTATCCTTAGAGGGGTATACCGTAGCGAACTTGAATTCATTAATTTTAAGTGACTCTGTTTCGTACATGAATTTGCTATTGTTATTCTTCACCCAACTTGACCGAGAAACCATGAGTCACTCCAGAGTGCAAGGCTCAATCTCAAATCATTATTCTGCATTAAATCTTCCAATAAGTTTCTTTTACCCAAAGGACAAAGGCTGTCAATTCAAACGGAATAGTCTGTTTAGGAGTTTGGTGCAACTTTACACTTACTGACCAATGATGCTTACACTTCTCTTGAAATCAATCACATGAAGCAGCTCCATATGCCTTGTAGAGCATCACAAAATACGTAAGTGCAGGAGACCCTTCAGGATGTACAACAAACCTAAGAGCTTTCAACTTTCACCATTTCTAACTTTGCTTGCAAATTTCATCAAACCTTGAACATAATGATTCTGTGAAGGTCCTTCCACCGTAGTTACTCACAAACATTTAAGAAAATATTTACCTCTCACCTGTATTGGTGACAATAATCCTAGAGGATCAAACATTCGAGCTATTACTTGTGAGTAAGACCTTTCGCTTGGTTAAAGGTGCTATACTCACAATTTACTTCCTTCAGTGACATCTCATCTTGTCATTAAAATCTCTAAACTGAAACATTCACTCTTTCTTTGATAACATCTATGGTTCTGTTAAACTGTGAATCATTACGTACATTCTTATAGGAAGCATATTAGCATCTTCAAGAATCATTGTGCCTATGAATACTCATCCATCAAGATTTGACACATCATATAAAGTTTACTAAAATTGTCTACATAGAAATTCTTCATCAGAGATGATGCAAGGGGATTATCATGTAAGATAAATAGTACAAAGGGTTTGCTGCAAGAGAAAGGAGCATGTAGCTCCAAAACAAACTACACAAAACCGGTAAGTTACAGTGAGCTTCAAATCAGAGGATCAATTTATCATAGAAATCTGTATCCACGACAGTCAGGTGAAATGCCTATCATGAAGCTTTATTGATATCACAGAATCACAGCTGCACAGTTTGGAAACTCAGCAGGGCATCAAAAGTTTGTATTAGTTAATGAGGACCAGTTAATAAACGTCATTTAAGAGAAGGATTCTATTTAGCCTTGGAAGAAGCATTAAAACTATTCGAATACAGAGTTGTTCACAGATCCTTCAATACAACATGGTGGAGATTAAATAATGCCCACACACAATAGGGAGCCTGAGGAATTAATTCTATAAACCCAGACTGAACGTAATCTTGGATAATCTTATCATAATGAGCATACAAGGAGGTCGAATTCGAATCTATGTAGCGAGAATTTAATTGACCAATGGCTATTCTATAGTTAACAATTGAGTCTCTTTCATCTTTAAATGGCAAGACACTTCATACTTATTGTCAACCCTTTTTACTTTATCAGCAAAACCTTAACTGATTCTCTTTCTTCAGGACTAATTTCAGACAACAGAATACCAACTTGCTTTCTAAATCCCACATAATTTTCTAATTCACAGCAAGAATTAATAGGGATTTCACTCTACTTCTATTCTTGAACAACATACATTTGATGTAATAATCTCATTAGATTCTACATCGTCATAAGACCAACTAGGAAGAGGTCAAAATTGGTGCACCACCAAGAACTATTCAATATCTGCTGTTCCAGGCAAGTTGTGTTTGTGAATGAATTTTCCCATAGTAATCAGCTCAATGACTAATTCTATACCATTCACTTCATCAATTTAAATCATTATCTGCTAATTTTATGCCTTTTATAAATCAGAACGCAGCTGACTTACTTAAACACAGAGAACAAATTCTGGAATGTAACTCTATCGAATGCAATGGCATTAATGACAGTACGAATCTTACCTAGTCTCACCACAACTCTTACTATATTACAATTAACTTCCATGTCACTGCCAAATGGTTTTACCTTTAAGGCTACTGTTGCTATGGACGGTAGACTAAACATGAGCTAATTCCTTTGCAATAAACGTTCTTTGTGCACCAAAGTCAAAGTGCTCTCCCAAGGGGCGAAAATGTCCATTTCCTGACACAATTACATTAGCAATGGAAGAAGCAGTCAGAAACAAATCTTATTAATCTGATGATCATTTTGAAATAATTCATAACTACAGAATCACCTTTACTTACAGCACCTTTAGAATCATTATGAGATTTCCCAGAATTAACATTTGACTTACTAACATTAGTACTATTTACATCTTAACTTTGGTGAGCAGGTGTAACGGGTTTCTCATTTTCTTCAATCGTGGTAATGAAGTATCACATATATTACATTTCCAGTTTGTTTCTACATTCAGAGAATAAATGACCTCCTTTAGAGCAAGCAAGCACCGTCTTATTAAATATTTAACTCCTGTCCCTTCTACTATCAATGAGTTTTGAAAATCTTACAATGTGAGAGGCATGTTCAGATGACAAAGCACACAATTATAGGTAGAACTACTTTATTGCCTAGGCTTACTGTTACTTTGTTGTGCTCTCTGCACGTTTTTGCACATTTGAGGAATCACTTTAGAATAGTGCCTGATCACGTTTTCTCTTATTAGAATTCTCACCTTCAGTAACAAATTCATTAGTTATAAACATATTTCAAACCATAGAAATTTGCGCCAAATCCAGAGACATACTATTATGTTTATTAATATAGCCACATGTTTCAGGTGATAATTTCTCGCATATTATACTAGAAAATGGGGTTCATAACGGCCTCTACATCAAATTCAATGTGTTCATTGTAAGATAATCTTCTCATATTCAATTGAACGTGTTCAAATATAAATTTATATGACTGGGAAGAGGGACTAAATGCGTTAATTTGGATTATGATCTCGTTCAGTTTGTCCTTGTTATCATACTTATATTTTAAGATTATGAACCAGCCACGCTGCGATAAATTTGGCATTAGTGACGACTTGTAAACCTTCTATGGCTTAAAGGCATTATGTGGCAGCTCTGAGAATAAAACGTCCGTTGGAAATATCTACGATCGTGAACTAAACTGTTAAATATCATCCACAAAATGCAAGCCATTGTTCTTTGCCAATTAGGTATCTTGTTTGCAGGAGTTTAGGGAGGAGGGGTTGTGAGAACCGAAGAGAATAAACTGGGCTGTTGATTTATATCTCCGTCAATCGCTCATAGTTTCCATTGCGGCCAGCAATGTTTTTCATACACATCTAGTTATTTGCTCTATAACTTCTACATAAGCTATCTTATTCACTGTCTGTGAAATAATCGTCACATTCTGTGATAAACTATCTTCAAACAATCAACAAACTATCGTAAAGATAACGTTCGCATATTACAAGATTGGTACGGTATTAAGTATGCCAATGCAGTTATCTGTCTCATCAAACGATCTTGTAAGGAAATAATTTCCCTTTCAATAACTACCTAATCTTGGAATCATTTTCTTGTGCAATGGATCAATAAAAACTTGCTCAAATATCAAGTGTATGGCAAATTATCACAAACCTGATTAATATAACTAATCTTATTCATAGGTCGAATAACATTACTGAATGATGATAATTTGACCACGTGCTCTTCATCATACAAATACATCTGGTCAAAAAGCCTCTGGTCACAGCAGCCTAAGTTCAAAATATTTGAAATTCAACAAAATTTCTTCAAAGTAATCACTAAATACGAACAATAATGTTCCATAAACAATAGATTACTTGGCAAAACACTTCAAGTAATCATCACTTCACAAAATAAATCTAGTCACGAAAACCTAAGTTCAAAAATGGCTACGAAATTCAACAAGAATTTGCTTTACAGAGTAATCACTAAATACGAACAATAATGAACAAAAACAACTTAGATTACTTGGCAAAACACTCCAAGTAATTCAATACCTTACCCTGCTCACCAAATACTTTGGACACGATACCAGCCCTACATAAGATAAAACTTTGCAGCCATCCATCACCAACGTGAACTTTATCGTAAATTATCTTTAACATCCAAAAAAATCCTTTGTGAATCGTTATGGCATCCGGTTCGTTCGAAGGACCAAAGCAAAATACTACTATAACTAGCAAAGAATGTGGTGAAACTTTAAAGTTTTAGGCCCACATTCGGTACGATTTCATTCAACCTTAAGCCCTCCTGCCCTAGCTTTGAATGAGACCAAGTTGATGCTGAGAGTTTACTATTTACTTAAATGTACCATGATCAGAAACATTATCTTCTTTCAACAAGTGCAGTTGAGAAACAATCAACTATATTTCCTGCAATTCCTTTTGGGTGATGCCACGGGTTCATAAATACGCATTTAAAGTTTAACACATATAATTAACTCCAAAGGACACAACAATCATCAAGTTACATTAAGAAACAAGAAACTAAAATTAACATATTACTGCAAAAATTGACAAAACGTTACATTCTTTGATAGAGGAAAACATAAATGGCAGAAAGGGAGTTTCAGAATATTCTTATATGGAAAAATTACTGCAATCACGACGACAGTTCACGGTGCGATGGGGGCTGATTTTACGAGAATTTCTTCTACAACTTGCCTTTCTGGAGTTTGAAACAGGCAGAGCTTCATGTTTCCCACCCTGGAAGGAAAACTCAGGAGCAGTACATTGGATAGCACAGTTGTCACATCTACAAAACTACAGAGATTTACGTAACAAACCATCAACTAAACACAAACATTAGGATTGTTTAATCAATAACCCAACATACTAAGAGTTTAAATCCAGAAGAGCAAAGCAATCCACTGGCATGTGTACCACAACAAAGAAAACAACATATACATTCTCCACAAGGAAAGTTTGACAACACTGCAATCAGACGTCATTTAATTTTATAGAGATGGAATGGAAATTTGCGAAAAAGGTCAACACCTCTACTAATGTACTAATTTATACAAAACTCATTGCTATAGTTAATATAATAAAAAGCACTTCTGTCAGACAAACAATCACATCAACGTATTTTTCACAGAAACTGAGGAAATACATCAAAATAAGTATTCAAGAAAACTAGGAAATTTTGACTATAAAGAGATAAATGTGATTTTTTGACACTGATATCTCGTTTTATTCATAAAAAAATAACAGTCAGATTAATGCTGAAACTCACTTTAGATTTATCTTTGTACAAGTAGGTATAACCTTAAACTATTGATCAGTGATAAATAACGGTTTTGGGTTAGATGAAACCTGCGTCATAAGAGCTCAGGAAAAGGATTAAGAGACAGGAGGTGCCGATACAAAGTCAAGTCTAGTACTGGCCTGAATCTGAACCTCTGTGACTAGACCCCGAGTTCGCGCGACGGTGCAGATTGATATATGCTTTAAAAATATTATATGCACAATTGGTCAATTTTGTTTATCTTGATCTTTTAGTTTTGTCAGTTTTCTATGTTTCATTTCTTGTGCCGTTCTTACATTATTATTGCTGCTGTGCCAGTTAATTGGTTTCTGAGTAATTTGTGTTCCAGTACAAAAAAGTGCTTTTCAATGTCTGTCGGTTCAACATGAAGAAACTAGGTTGCATTTCAATTGGCCTTCGTTGCCCACTTGCCTTCGTTCACCTTCCAAAACAGTATCTTTCTATCTTCAACACACCTTCAGTTTCTCGTAGTTGGTCATCAGGTGTGACAGACAATGAGTTTGTGGGTGAACAAATACCGTCTAGGGATGAGCCGACTGGATTACAAGGATCAAGCGGCGCATCTCAGGAAACTGGTAAGTGGAGGCTGCAGGATGAGGCCATTCTCAGCCTGGGCTGCCGCCCTGACCTGTTGCTCAATGAGACCAACGCGTCTAGTCGTATGGTGGCCTCTGAGGCATTGTAGGCTAGTCACCAATGGTCAGGGCTTTCACAGGTAACAGACTAGGTGACCATTTTGATCGGTGTAGGCGGCCAGCAGGGGTTCCAGGCCCCCAGCCAATTGGTTCAGAGCAAATTTCGGCACATGCAAATCTTTTGGTCAAGTTGGGGACTGGATAGGTCGGGTTAAGTTAGGTTAGGTTAGCCCCTCTTGAGTAATTGGTGTAGGAAACATAGCCCTATGAGATTACTAAAAAAAAATCTACAGTTAGCCCTAGCCTAGTCTTTAGGATATGGCGCCCCACTTTTTTCAGGGGAAGGTCCCGGTACTCGGTTAGCCTACGTCTGGGGAAGGTGCGTTCAGGAGCAGGTGCAAGAGTAGTCTCTGGGTCTGGAGACATGGTGAGTGGTAGGCCTGAAATCTAACCTTTTCCAAGAATGCTGTTTCTCCTGACCTTACAGACCTTCCTTCTTAACCTGTGTTGGGCGGTGTACTACCCTGGCCGTGAGGCTTCACCCCTAGAACCTCAAGTAATACTGAAGTGTCCTGTCTCGGTTTCGAGGATTCAGAGTCTGTATCATTAGCAAGTGTTGTTCTGACTTGCAATATACAAACCCTGGGTCTTACATTAAATTACTTTCAGGCATAGGCCAAACGGCGTTGAACTTCAAACAAGGTGGTTAGGCAGTTAACTACTGTCAGGGAGGCGGGAGTACCGCCTGCCCAGATGTAAACATTCCAATTTGCTTTCGGCCGTCGTAGCGCACGGACGTTGTTCTTCGCCGCTCTCTGCCTGACAGCTTTCTTTTCTTCATCATTTGGTGGGAATATTACCTTTTCTTGTTATGGATATACCAACCCAAGCCTTCCTATCTGACGTGTATGTTTGGGGTGGGGAAAAATGTTACTCTTTCCCGGTCTAGAATCGACGCTTGGACCCACAGCCTCTGTACATCTTGCAGGGGCGTGTGTATTCCGCGGCGGCGACCCCTTGTAGTGAGTGTTGCTGTTGGTCCCAGGCAATGGGAGGAACCGGGGAGGAGAGCAGATTACCGTCGTGAAGCCTGCAAGGGTATCAGAGAGCGCCCCCGGCGACTCAGTGGTGGCGAAGAATGTGAACTTCTTTCTCCCTCCCGGCGAACTTCCCCTTCTTGCTCCCTCTCCCTCAGGTGAGGACTCCCCCTCCCCATCCTCTTTCGTTTCATCGTTTGTGGAAGGGCGTGGGGGAGAGTTGGACTGGGACATCCTCTCTGAGGTCTCTTCCCACGTTCAGAGGAATTTTTCCTTCGGACCAGTGAGGCTTCCTGTACTAACCCGACTCTCACTTCAGGTCTCAGGCTGGATAGCCAGGCTACAAGCCCAGCCTCAACCTGGCTACACCTGGGCCTGCCTGGCACGTCACTGGAGGACTGGCCTGCCCCGGCTGGTGACCACTCACTCGGCAGCGACAGCCACTACTACGGCCGTCACCATGTCAGGTTTTGCACAGCTCATGTCGGTAGCATCACACCTTGACACCCAGGTATCGGCATCCCCTGCGTTGCAACACGGCTGTACCTTCACGCCTGGCTTCCTGTGGCCCCACGTTCGTGAGCTGGCCCCACCATGGTAGCGTCATCTGTTCCCGTATGTGACTATCTCGCTGCCCCATTGCTGACCACTGGCCTGTTACTTCCACTGTTCCTCGCCTTAGCACCAGCCCGGCCTTCGTCTGTTCTGTCCCCATCCTTCCATCAGTCTGGCGTGGCCTGTGCGACTATCCACGCATTCGGCCGCCCACTTCTTGTTCCTGGCCGACGCGTGGCTGCCTCCACCCAGGCAAATGCTGGCTCGAGCTCTGCGGTCTCTGCCCAGGATGTACCTTCTGCTGCAGCCCCTCCTGCTGTTCCTGAATTTTCGGCCACGCTCTCCTGGCTTGGGGACCTGACAGCGTTCCTGAAGCAGATGGTGAAGAAGAAGAGGTCTAGGAAGGTGTCGTTGTCTTCATCTTCGTCATCATCGTCGTCTTCGTCTGCTGCCTCTTCCGCTTCTCCTTCCGAGGCTTCGCAGCCGAAGAAGAAGAAGCCTGCCTCTCCCCCCGCCCTAAGAAGCCTCGCACCAAGGCTTCCAAGGGTCTGACTCTTCCACAGGAAGACAGTGGGATCTCTCGTCGGCTCTTCGATCCTCGAATCCGGGAACTGCTGCTGGCCTCGGGTCAGTGGCATCGGGAGCCAGAGGCGTGCAGACCAGGCCTGCACCCCCCACTGCGCCTAAAGAAATTCCTGGCTATAAGGCCAGCGAGTCGGCGTCAGGTGCCTGGTTAGCAGCGGTTGCTCAAGTGCCGGGTACCCAGTGCAATCTGGGAGAAAACTTTCTGCCGGCCTGGAAAGCTAGGCGAACGAAGAAGCCGGGCATGCAGGTGCTCGGCTCTTCCTGCTGGCACTCCTTTAAGTGCCAAGTCAGGCTCTGGGATAGATGCCGGCCCGTGGGGCGAGCGCCGAGAGGTGGAGAAGAGGTCCCTGCCCGGAGTCTTCCTGAGAGGCTGCATTTTCCGAAGACTGGGGCGGCGATCGAGGAACCAACCTGAAGCTCGCCAGCCAACGCGGCTAAATCCTCCCAGTCCCGACCACATCTGCGCGTCCAGCTTGGCTCCGGGGCGGCGCTGCTCGGCTCGCCGAGCATCCGCTCTCCTCGGGAGAGATTGCTTCGCCTGGGCTCGCGCAGCCTCCTCGACCGAGAGCTCGTCATCACCTAGGGGTTAGTGCTGCTCTCGGCCCTGCCTCTGCTGGTTCTGCCAGTAAACCAGTGAACACCCGATCTTTCGCCTGGCCCCTCGCCCCTCCGGTTTCTTCAGAAGTAGCAGTCGGAGGAGGAACTCTGGAGAGTGTTCTCATCAGAGTTCTACCGCATGGGGGTACGAACCTGGCTCGGTTCTCAGCTCGACCAGGTCTTACGCCTGCGTGGTTCAGGAAGGTCCACGGGGGTCTGCCGAGGTTGTCCCTCCTGCAGGGAGAGTAGTTCGGAGGACACGCACTCTGGAGGGACTCGGGTCCTCTGCTGTATCACGGACACCCCGAAATACAGAGGACTTTGCGGAGGTTATCGCACTGATTACCGTCAGCACAGTGACCTCGGGGAAGGGACCACAGCCTCGTCTGTGGGTCGTCCGCGTCACGCCGCCAGATCGCTACCGGGGACCAGAAGGAACCCAAGGCCCCCGGTGGGGCTGCCGTAGTCCGCTTGCCGAGGGTGCTGAGCCGGAGTGAGCAGCGGTCTTTGTGTCTGGGCAAGACAGTTACGCCGTTTGATGCTGGTTAGCTTCTTCCTCCTCTGCTCTGCCTCAGCAGAAGCGCTTCTACACGCAAGTGGAAGGCGTTATGACTAACCCAGGTGTCCGGACCTGACTTCGTGGATCGGGTCTGTCGTTGCAACAATTGACTGCCAGAGAAATCATCTCCACCTCTCTCTCAGCAAGCTACAACTGGAAGCCTGTGTGTGACCTTCCAAGCTGATCTCTTAACAAATCTGTGGTTCTTCACAGTGCTCGAAGGTAGCTGCTTCCTCAGGCGCTGTGTGTGTACCTGGGGAGGAATCGCCTTTGGGAGACTGTGCTGAATCTGAGGGGTAAAGGCTATCTCCTACCTGCGCCCACCAGACTACTCTTGGTCTGTGGCGAACCTTGTGCTAAAGCAGAGGGATACTGTTCCTCTTGCTTCGCCAGGTCTGTAGGTCCCAAAGTCAGCTATAAGCCCTGCGGTGGACCATTGCTAGGTTCCTCCTCTCTCTTCCCCCAGGCTGGTGGACCAGCGCCCGTGCAATGACAGCGACCAGCTTGTCCACCAGAGCGGTAGCCAAGACCTCCCGGTCTTTGCATTCCACTGTGGCCTAGTCTTCCGGGCCAGGCTGCGCTTCCTCAAGCCTAAGTCCCAGTCTTGAAGGGATCGAGAAACACCTTCTTCTTCCTCGAAGAGAGCGGTCACTCCACGCCCCTTTTCAGCCCACTTTCTAAGCCGGTAAAGGGGGCAAGGGTAAGAAGAAGAAGGGGACACGCTAGGGGCGGCGTTCCCCCCCAAAAGCTGCCGAAGGTGGGGGGATGCCTGTTGAGCCATTGGGCAACTTGGCAGCGACATGGAGCCGAGACCTGGATAGTGGATGTCGCCGGGAGGGATATCTACTACCCGCCGAGTCCTCGGCCTCCTCACCTACTCTCGGTCCATCTCAGACTTATTTTCAGGATCAGTCAGAAGGACACTGCACTACAGCAAGAAGTGCAAGCCATGCTGAGCAAAGGAGAATTTGCTGTGAAACCGATGTTGGACCAGTCTCCAGGCACTACAGCACGTGTCTTTCTTGTAGAAAACCTCAGGGGATGGAGAGACTGGTCATGAACCTCTCTCATGAGGAACCATTGATTCACCAGACTCAGGTTCACGATGGAAACAAGCGCCAAACACGTGTAGCCTCCATCGGAGAAACGACTTCATACTTCTGGTGAACCTGAAGGATCGTATTTCCAAATACCCATTCATCTGTCCTCTCTCAAGTACCTCCGCTTTGTCCTCGAGAGTCGGTCTTCCAATTAGGGCACTTTGTTTCAGGCGCTCGACCGCTCCCCAGGTGTTCACGAGAGTGTTCTCCCTCGTGTCACCCGTGGGTCCACTCATGAGATCGTCTTCTGAGTGTCTTGGCGACTGGCTAGTCATAACAGCTCGCTGCCAGTTGCTACAGGACAGGATGTTTCCTCCCGAGTTTGGCGGGGATCTGGGGATGTGGTAAATCTGGAGAAATCAGATCTACCACCCCAAGCAGAGGGTTCAAAGTGCCATGGGCATGCTGAGTAGATATGGTGGCAGCGAGAGTCTTTCCCTCGGACTCGTATCAGCAAGTTCAGGCCAGGCAGCACAGCTGTTCGTGTGTCACGGCAAAGAACAGCCAGCAAACAATGGCAAGTAGTCATCTGTCACCTGTCGTCTTTGGAGAAGCTGAGTACCTCACAGGCGTCTTCACCTGCGGTCTCCAGTGGAACTAAAGGTGTGGTCCCAGTCCCAAGACCCCAGTCCTTCCTCATCCCTCTTTCCGAGGAGGTGAGGAAGGACCTTCGCTGGTGGTCAGACGACAGGAACCTCTTGATAGGAGTATCCCTGCATACTCCCCCTCCGGACATGCTTCTGTTTTCGGACGCATCGACTGAGGGATGGGGCGCATACCTGGAGAGTTACTGACTTTGGGAGTGTGGCACTGAGGCGACAAAGCACCTTCACATCAACATCCTGGAACTCAAGGCAGCCTTCCGCAGCCCTCAAGAGTTCGGGATCGGTGATGAGACCTCCGTGAGTGCTGATGAGTGACAATACACGGTAGTGGCATACGTCAGCAAGCGAGGATTGGTGTCCCACCAGCTTCATCAGTTGGCGATACGGGTACGAATGGGTAGTAGCTCACCCAGTACAGCTGTCAGCCAGGTACATTCAGGCAACCGCTTGGTACCCCGGTTCTGTAGCTCTCCTCTCCAGCGCAGAATTCCCCCTGGCTAACCTCTCGCCAACCTCAAGCAGAGCGGTTCCACCTGAGTGCATTCCCTGTGTCTTTGCGACTGGAGTTATCCACCATCTCTTTGCGAGTGAGAGACTTTACGCGCTTTACAGCAACAGAGATGGCAGAATACCTCAGAAAGTCCTCCACAGCGGTATACAAGGGAAAGTGGTCTGTCTTCTGTGGTTGGTGTCGTCGAAGGAGTCCTCACCGGTCAGGCTGCTGTTCAGCAGGTCATGAACTTCTCGTCTTCCTTCGCCGAGAAGCTTCTCTCACGTTTCAGCTGTGAGCTACCACGCTACTTTTTCGGCCCAGTCTTACGGCTGAAAGGGTAGACATCTCTCCTCCTCCGAATTTCTCTACTCCTTGAGAAGCCGAACAGTCTTGCACCCAGGGATCAGGCCCCCTGCGTGGAATGACTCGTCCTAAGAGCCTGACTCGTGCACAGTACAAGCCTTCTGAGTCGATCAGGCAGGGATCTGACCCTCCGAACCAGTCTTCTTGCTAGTCTGGCATCGGCCAGAAAGGGGGTTAGCTTCATGGACTTTCCTTTGATGTTCCCAAGACATAGGGGATGCCGCGTGGGTTAGCTCGATTTTGTCCTGGATTTCATGGCGAAGACTCAAGAACCCTTGGTCCCTGGCCTTGCAGTTCGAGGTCCTTCCACGATCCCCTCCCTGAGAGGACTTTGTAGGTAATGAACTGATGAGATGCTACTGTGTCTGTTAGAGTGCTGCGGCGCTATCTGAGAACACAAGCCTCTGGCCTGAGTGTCGACAACTCTTCGATTGCTTTTTGCTTTCGACCAGAAAGAAGTGTCCAGAAACACCATCTCTTTCTGGCCGTGAGGCGATGGGAGAGTGTACTCTTGCTGCGGGAGAAGATGGCACGTGCAGCCGTCCGAGCTCATGGGGTCCACAGCATTGGTCCGTTCCTCGCATTCGGAAGAATATATCGGTGTCACGAGTGAAGGCAGTAGTTTGATCACAACGAACTACTTTCACCTCCTTTACCTCTGGATGTTGCACACAGAATCATGAACGCACTTTTCGCCCAGGTCCTGTGGTGGCTGCTCAACAGTTGTGTAGCTTATCCAGCTCTCCTAACAGGACGATTTGCATCTACTCGCCTATGTTGTGCGGTTGTGATTGGAGATTGAATGTGGGTGACTGGCCTCTCTTCTTTCTCCCCATCCTGGCTCTCTTTACTGGCAGGGAAGCGGGCGTGCCGTTACAAGCTGGATCTGGCGATCGAGGCAGGTAAGCACATAATGGGAGCTCCACGTTCTGTTCCGTTCAGGTTAATAGAAGCAACCCACTCCTTCCTTTTGCAAGGGAGAAGGGCCATGACTATAAAGACAAACCCAATGCTTATATTTGCCTTGTGCCATCGGCGCCAAATTCTTCTAGCCTACTTTGCATGAACTGACGTTTCCTCTTTCATGAGGACCCAGAAGTCTGACAACTGTCCTGCTTTTCTTACAACCCGATCTTTGTCAGAGGCAGTTTTTCCCTTCCTCGCTCTCGACCAGGAAGGGAAGCTAGATAGTGAACTCCAGATAGTTCAGAGAGCTTTGTCAGATTCCTCCTCAATCAGTGAGTCTCCTAATGTAAGGACTGGGGTTTTGTATATTTGTGTTGGAACAAATAACAGTTTTCAAGTCAGTGTTTGTTTGTAACTTTGTGCACAAACCAGTCCTTTACACTTTATGCCCACCTCATGCCACCCCTCAATCTGATATCTGGGCCGAAGAGCAGGTGGAATGTTTACATCTGGGCAGTGGTACTCATGCCTCGGACAGTAGTTAACTGCCTAACCACCTTGTTTGAGTTCAACGTGACCGTTTCCAGCCCTACGCCTGAAAGTAATCTAATGTAAAGGACCTCGGGTTTGTATAGTTAGGAAAAATACAATTTACATTTAAAAATTGTTATTTTGGGTTAATTCTTGTGGAATTTTCACTTTTTGGCAAATCTGTGTGACCCGATAGCCAGGAAAATGTATCGTAGCTAGCTGAGATGGAGAGTTCCAGCGAAGCTAATGGTGGGAACTGTGGTAGGATCATCCGCCACCAGATAATATTTGGACCTGACAGATATCATATTGATAGATCAAGGGTGGAACTTTGTTCTGCAGGCAGGGTTAATGATTCCAAGAGCGTTTGTTTCTGGGGATAGGACTTTCTGAGCATTCTGTCCGGTTTGCCCATAATATGATTAGGGTGGGGATGATTGTATTCTTGTAATACTGTCAGTCCCAACAAGCGGGTTTGGCTTACACTTGGGCCACCGTAATTGTGTTGTGCCATCCTCTGTGGGATATGGTAAGGGGCAGACATTTGGGAGTCAGCTCTCACTGGTGCTGGTGTTGGAAGATTAAAAGTGATGGAAGGCTAATGATATCTTTTTTAGATTTTGAGGTTTACTTAATTTTTTTTTATTTGAACTTTATGAGCAGTAAAAAATTAGATACCCCAGGACCCTTTGATGGTACAGTTTCAGTACAGATGATCTGCACCCTCCTCAGAGATTAAATTCTCCTATCTTGATGACCGTGGATAACTGCAGAGACATGAGGCCTCTGCTTTGGAGTCTGCTAGAGTGCAAATCAGTTGATGGCAATGCTAGAAGACCATTGTGTTCCTGTCGATATACAAAGATATACAAGCCGTTAGTCTTTACATAGGAATATACTTCAGCGGCTGAGCGGCTGTTTAACTTTCAAACAAAGTAGTTGGAGGTGACACAACTACCCGTCTGACTGGCGGAGTCCCTGCTGCCTGGACAATAACATTCCTTTGCTTATAGTAGATGCGATGAGGCCTTCATTTACCACACACACACACTACTCTCTCTTACTTGTATAGCTTTGTTTCCCTGTGGATCTTCTTTTTTTGATTTATATTGATTGTGATTTGTGTATTGCAGAATGCCATGCAACCCATGAATCATCCAAACCTGGCGTAGGCGCGTAGTATATAGCCTGGTACCACTTCTAGACCTTGCTGCCCTCCTACTGCTCCCAATTGATGTTGACCTCATGTCACTCTTTACTAGTTGCAGGCATGACTAATCCTAACTCCTGTGTGATGAGTGTGTAGTCTCTGAGTCGCCTTTGCAGTTGGTGAAGTTTTCCTAGAGAGGAAATATAGAAGAGGGTTTCCAAGGCTTCATCTGAGGTCATACACTGCCCAACTAATTCCATTGGTTGCTGTCCTCCTTCAGGAGAGATCTCCCCTTTGTCATCTTCCCTTGCTTTGTCAGGTGGAAGTCGGTGTTGGGAGCGTCACGATCAGGATGACCTCTGCTCAGAGGAAGTATCCCAGCAGACAGAGGAGACTACCACCCTAACCCGGCTGTTTCCTCTTCAGGAGAGACTGAGACTCAGGCCTCTGCTCTTCCTCTGTGTACAAAGCGTGACTGCTTGCCTCCTGCATAGCTGCCCGTTTGCTCCTGTCGCTGCTATTGTTGTTCCTGCAACTCCTCTGCCTGGGCTGTCCTGATAGCCTGTTGCTACTCATGATAAGTGAAATAAAGATTCAAGTACCCCTAGACCTTTTGATTGTACCAACTTGGCACAGTTGACGACCGCTGGAGCCTACTCTGTCAAACTTTTAGAAAATCTAAAAGAACCTAGTCTGAAACCACTGGAACTATACTGCTCCAGTACAAACTCGTCAAAAGAATTAAATATCATCTTGACCCAACCTTGACTCACTTGACTCCCTCTTTTTGGTGATGGAAGTTGGTCAGGGTTCTAACATAACAACAGAATGGAAAATTTCCCCTAAAGTTAGAAAACTGCCTATTAAACAGACATTCAGCAGCAGAAATAATATTTAGATAGGTAAGAGAAAGACTTAGCTTTATAAGAAAACCACAACAGAGGAGATCAGTCCGAGGACACTATGTCTATAACAACATAATGGATAATATAAATGTAAAATTAAAAAACATAACACTAAGAATAGCATTCAGGGTACCATTGTGTTTCCTGAGAACAGTGTGAACCAATTGAAAGAATATTCTCTTGGACTCCCTTAAAAAAGATATCCCAGACTCAAGATTGTAGAAGGTATATAATACACCGAGTAAACAAAAAAATGAAAATGTTAAAAATCACAAAAAATACAGATTGTTTCGACACAATATACAAACCCTCGGTCCTTTACATTAAGAGGTTACTTTTCAGGCATGGAGGCTGGAAGCGGCGCGTTAAACTCGCCAACGGGTGGATTGCGTATACCTCCAGACAAGTGGGATACCGCCTGCCGGTCTCAAGCATTCCAGTTGCTTTTCGGCCGTCATGTGTTGCTGGCGATGTTTTAGGTTCTCTCTGCCTGACTGTCGTTAAGCTCTTATTATCCGGTGGGTTCTTTCTGTATTTTTGTTTGCTGCTCACGTGTTTGATATTTGTTAGCCTGACGATTTGTGATAACGCTAAGTAAGCCATCGTTCCTATGCCTGTGTCTTGGGTTTGTGACCAGGGCATAACTGGAGTAAGCGTAACCAAGTGGTAATGCTTCTCTCCGGTGGCCTTTGTTCGTAAATACTGGCGCCCCTGTAGCACCGGAGATATAGTTTGGCTCCCTACATCCATCGGGCGTAGAGTTAGTTCCCTTCTTGGGCTTCACGCCCTCCGTTTGTAGGGGCATCACTAATTTCTTCTACTTATGCTGAGTGTGCTTGCCGCTTGCGTTTCTCAGATTTGCGGGCAGTGGGAGGTTCTGCGAGGCGTCGTCGATAAGTTCCTTCCAGCGCCCTTGGTAGCCTCCTCTCCGTCCTTTTTTTCTCTTCCGTAACCTGCCAGGTTCTTCCTTCTCCTTAGTAGATCTCTTTCCTTAAGCCTCTTAAGCTTGATCCGAGGCGAGAAGGCAGGAAGGAAGCGTCGGCGACCTCATCTAGAGTACCTCACTCCTGCTGCGTCGGCGCTGTTCCCCTTGTAGCGGGGAGAGGAGCCTCCCTCTACCTAATCATCTTTTATTTTTTCTTTCAGGTTGACAGTAAGTCATGAGCCAGCGAAGTAGTTGGCTGGGTATATCAAAGAATACCTTGCATGAAGCAGTCCCTACATTCATTCAGTGTTGCTTCGGGATCGACCACAATACCTGATTAGATGACATATTTCCACGTTGGGATCGCTCTGACTCTGTTCCCGCCGATGTAGATCGATCCCACTGTCATTGCTGGTTTGTCATGTATGCTGTTTTGTGCTTCCTGCGTATCTGTGATCCATCTGCTCCTACTTGTTCCTGTGTTATGCTCTTATCAACTCGGCGACAGTCTCTGGGTGCTCCTGGTCTCCTGCGCGGCCGCCTGATCGCTCCTGTCGCTGCTGGTGACTTTCAAAATGACATTCTGTCGTTGCAGTAGCTCACTGCCTTCGAACCGCTAATGTAGCTCCTGCATCGGATGTCCTGATCATGCCCACTTCTTCTCCTAGTGATTGTGCCGAGCGCTTCAGTTGTGTTCCTACCAGCTACCCTGGGGACACAATGTCTGCCATCCTGTAGAAATGTTGGCGTGAAAGGGAAGGAAGTCGCCTTATGAAGTGAGCGTTCTGGCAGTTGCATAGCTCTGCTCTCGAACCTTTACGTGGCCTCCTGCATCGGCTGTCCTGATCATTCCTGCGCTTCTGGCCCGGTCGTGCCGGGAAGGGCCTTCCGTGCGTTCCTGCCAGCTGCCCCAGAGGTTACGATGTCCGCCATACAGAGATGTTGGCGTGAAGATGTAGAAGTCGTCCTGTTGGTGATGTTCCTGGCGTTTAGTGGCTCCTGCCTTCCAATTGCTGCCGTAGCTCCTGCGTGTGTCCTGATCGTACTTCTCCTGGTGGTGGTGTCACTGGCTCGTCATTGTGTTCTGCGGACTACCTGGAGTTCTGATGTTCGTGTCCACCATCCTGTGAAGATGTCGATGGAGGTGAAAGGAAGCGATCCTGTGGGAAGTAGCACGCCGTCTTCTTCATCTTATCTTGATTCGTCCTTCTGCTGCGTCTTCCCTTCACACTCTCCCCACGAGGTCAAAAAGAATTGTCGAGAAGTGGACAGACCTCCATCGGCGAAGAGAATGCACTTCTTCCTTGATGTGGGGCGTCTGAGGACTGCCTCGCTTCCGAGGAACGATGGGTGTGCTCTCGTTAGCTCCCGGCCTTTTAGGTTTAAGAAGCGTTCGCGTAACCTGGTTTTGTGTTTTGGAAGCGGTAGCGCAGACTTTGATTTCGCGATCGTTCCAGATCTGCCAAGTTCGCCTCTAAGATGGGGGGCTTAGCGAGGCGTTCATTGCGGCGCTTGGTGCCAAATTGCTGGAATATCGATGCTCCGATCTGTGCGGAAGGTGCCTGGGCCCAGTTCGGGGCAGTGTGAGAGAAAGGGCGAGGCACGGTGTCTGCTCCTCTTCACCAACACCTGGCGCTCGAGTGTTTGCAGTGCTGATCGGGTTTCCCAGCGCAGTGTCTCCGTCCTCTTGGATTTACGAACACCAGAAGAAGCTAGAAGAAGAATTCGCCTGAGTCCTGCCGGGCTTCTGAGGACGGCTCCTTCCGAGAGACAAGTTTCTCTCGTTGACCGGTGCATTCTCCTGTGGGATCTTACGTTTTGGAGGCCATGAGGCGCGGCCTCGAGGCCACGCCCTCGTTGCCAGTCTTGGAAAATCACAAATCTAAGACCTGGATCTGCCTTGCTGCTCTTTACCGATCTATTAGAAGCAAGCAATACTCGATTTTACCCGGCGGAAGTCTGTTGGTGGCTTTCGCGAATTCTATGAATCCACGAGCTCGCTACGAGAAGCCTGGGGCGAAGAAAATGCCAGCCACCCGGTCCATCTCGATTGCCGGGACACGGAGTGTCGAGTGCGCGGCGCCGATGTCTCATCTGCCACCAACTACTTGGTTGCTTGGCGAACCGTTCTTGTGTGTTGAACAGGGTTCGAGCATGCAAGATGCAGACACAGAATTCCCGCACGAACCTTCTTCTCGGCGACCTCGGCCTGGAAGAGTTAGAGTTGAAACTAGCGATTGTTCAAGCAAACGAGTCCGGCTTGCCCAGTTATGAATTGTGTTCGCGCAATTGGCTCATTCATTTTGGAGTCGAACTTCACGAACTGGCTCGGCTCGACTTGGCTTGCCAGACTGGCTCGCCCGCTTGCCTCTGATCCGCATACGACCAGCTGGATGCGGCGTTAGCGTGATGCGGCTCGGCTCGGCTCGGCCCTACTACGAGTTTTCGATTCGGGTTCTGTTTATGTTAGTGAACTTTTTGCTGTTCCAGAAGCGTTTTGCCTGCGGCACAAGTGCTCTTCTCTTTCCCGTGTGGCGTGTCTCAGTTGGTGCTGCTCGCGGTCACTCTGCTCTCAACACTGGCAGGACAGGTAGGATACTCTTTTCTCCTCACCTGTTCTCTTCTCCTCAGTTCATTCTCAGAGGCGCAGCGGGACAGAGAGCTCTGTGAAATCTTCTTCGGAGTTGGCTGCCTGGCGTGCTGGGTATCCGTCCCCGATTCTCTCGTGTGCCGCCAGGTAGCCAGAGGTTTCATGGGATCTGTCAGAGTCTCCTCCAAGGGAAGGCACAGGAGTTTGCGCGGCAGGAGAAACAGCGATGGTCTTCCTCTTAAGTTGTTGTCGCCCGCTGTTCTCGGAGAACTGCGCTGCGAATGGGCGAGATCCCGGGAACGGACAGCGGCTCTCCCAATGAATAACCTTCATCACTCATAGCACTTGCAGTTTCGAGGGCTGAGAGTGTCAGGGACACGCCACAGTCCTGGCTTCGAGGCGTTCGACCTGATGAATTCTTTTCTTGAAGAGTTAATTCGGAGTGAGACACCAAGCTTCCACCTGCCTACGACAGAATATGAATTCATACTGCCTCGGAAGGTCTTGCGACTGCAGTTTTTGGGCAATTCTGGTGCTAAGAAGAAGGACTTTGTCCCAATTCGGATCTCCGGTTTACGTAGTTCTGATTGGCTCACGACCCTTGAGCGAACCTTTACTTGGATTCTGCTGCCTTTTCTCTTTCGGTGCCGATACCGGTAATCAAAGGTTCACAGGGCACTGACTTGTCCTTGGAACTAATAAACACTAGGTCTTAATCTGCTCAACTTGACTATGCAGTTTCAAGCCAGCCCCTCTCAACTCCTTGGCTAAGAAGTCCTAGGCTTCTTTAGAAGATTGCTACTGCTGATGCCTGGACGAAATGATACTTATCAAGTCTCTGGAACTGGCAGCGACATTGCCGAGACCTGGGAATATTCCTTCAGGAAGTATCTATTTCCCTTGAATCTGGCAATTCTTTCCATCGAACTTTCATCCCACCACCTCTCCCATGCTCGATGAGAATCTGCCAGCTAGAGCTAATTGCCTCGGTTCCCTGTCTCATCTTGCAGAAGCTTCCCATGGTGGAAAATGGAAGTCTGTACCACTTTCACACTCTTCCTCTTGATGTATGAGGAAAGAAGTTAAACTAAGCTAATAAAATTGAAGGAACCTTCGAATATGCTTGCATATTCCCCTCATCTTGTGTCTATGGATTCACAGATTGAGGAATAGTAGCACTGGTAAGACCTTGTCTTGAATTTGTGTAGTGAGGCGATTAGTACCTTCTCATCACGTCCTGGGCTCAGGGCAGCCTTTTGGCGTCCGAGAAATTCAGGATGCGGTTTCCAATGGCACTCACTGGTTTCGTTGAACAACAAAACACAGTAGTGGCATTTGTCAGACAAACGAGAAACCATCGTTTTTCCCCTGTTTCATCTCGACATTTGAAGGTACTCGAGTGTTGTTCTATTGCACACTTTCGACAGCTCAATTAACCAGATACATTCTGGTGGGGATGTATTAGTAGGCAAGCCTGGCCTCGGTTTAGTGGAGGCGGAACATGCTGCTCCTCTTTTCACAAAGGCCAGTGAGACTGCTGGACTGAGAAATCTACAGTCCTTCTGATGCCTCCCTGCACACAAGTCGAGTGAGTGTTTCTCGCTCCTTCATACCAGACAAAGGGCCGCTCTGATGAGGCATGTTGTCTTTTGGTGGCTTCGATATTGACGTTTTTCCTCTGTATTTGTCCGTTTAGCTGAGTGTTCACAAACATTGCTCACCCCAGATTACAGACAAATGCCCGCAGAGGCTTATGCTGTCAACACGGTGCGAGCATCGAGGAAGAATTCGGCAGCCCATCCTCCTGTGCAGCTACACAAGGCGGTTCGCCGGGCAGTACATCCCTGTGTGTTCAGGACTGGGAGACTTTCCAGCTTTCCTTACCGGCTGACTCTCTTGACGGTAAGCGGATATGGCTGGATAATCATGAAGTCCTCTGCAACACTGTCCCAGGACTGGATCCGTCTTCGCTGGTGAGTGTTGTTGTCGGAAATTCTTCTCGGGTCAGAGTAAACATCAGAAGTCTGGACTTCTTCGTCTTCTCCGCCCGAGGCTGCTTCTCTCCCTTTCATTTGTGAAGAACATAGGCCCTTGCGACCTGATCTTCTATCTGGAGAAGTAGCGCCGTCTCCTCAGTCGGGAGTTAGCTACGGACGAGCTTCTTCAGTCATGCTCTCCCAGGAACTGTTTTCCTGGGTGGCATCGACTCGTTTAGGAGTTCCTGTCCGTGCTCTGCACTCGCCCTCTGAGTCGTCGGATAGAGATATGCCCTCTTAGGTCCATCTCATCTCTTACCTGGCCTTGGCGTAGGAGATGGAAGAACAGGGATGGGGATGATACACTCGACTCCTTCTCGGATGTGGTAGTCAGACTCTCCGAGATCCATTGGCATCATTGTTGTGTTGAGAACCTTCTAGTTTATCCCTCCTCCTTGGACTTTATATCAATGATCCAGATCATTAGATTTACTTTGTGCTATTGGGAGCGTAATTTACTTTCGAAGGTTCAACATTCCTAACCTGGATAGTCAGCGTTTTTACTAGTACTGTCTCTCCAAGGAAAATATACAGGACACATCTTCCTCCTGACTTAAGTGAAGCGATCAAGGTACTTGGCAGCTGGCGGCGGCGATGCGGTACCTTTCACCGAAATCACGAAGTCGGTAAACTGGTCCATCGCCATTCGGAAGAATATGTCGGTACCACAGGTACTGAAAAGCGGTGTGTTGTCCCAACAGACTACCTTCACCTCCTTACGACCTCCGGGATGTTGCACACAAGTCCTTGGACACTTTTCCTTGGAGTCTGTGGTGGCTGCTCAACAAGTTGTGTAGCTTATCCAGCTCCCCTAACAGGAACAGTTTGCACTCTGCTTCTATATTTATGCAGTTGTGATTAGGAGAATGAATGTTGGTGGCTGGCCTCTCTTCTTTCTCCCCATCCCTGCAACCCTCTTCCCACAGGCAGGAGGCGGACATGCCCGTTACAAGCTGGACCAGAGGATCGAGACAGATAAGCACATAGCAGGAGCTCATTCTATTTTCCGTTAGGTTAATGAAAGCAACCCCACTCCTTCCTCTTGCAAGGGAGGAAAAGGGCATGACCTCAGAGACAACCAATATGCTACATATTTGCCTATTGTCGCATCGAGCGTCAAATTCTTCCTAGCCTACTTGCATGAACAGCGTTTCCTCTTTCATGCAAAGGGACCCAGAAGTCCTGACAACTGATCACTCGTTTCTTACAGCGATCTTTTGTGGAGGCAGTTTTCCCTTCTTTCAGCTCTCACGACCAGGAAGGGAAGACAAGGTGGTGAACTCCAGTCAGTTCAGAGAAGACTTTATCAGATTCCTCCTCCAATCAGTAAGTCTCCAATAAGGACAGGGATTTGTATATTGTATTGGAACAAATAACAATTTTTTAAAAGTAAGTTGTATTTTCCTAACTATACAAACCTGAGGTCCTTCCACTTTATCTCCCTCATGCCACCTCAAATCTGTACCTGGGCCAAAAGGCAAGCTGGAATGTTTACATCCAGGCAGTAAGGGTATCACATACCTGGAAGTCAGTGCTGCTAACCACCTTGCTCAAAGTTTAACGACGTTTCCAGCCTCGCCTGAAAGTAATCCTAATGTAAAGGACCTCGGGTTTTTGTATAGTTAGGAAAAATACAATTTGCACAAATTGTTATATTTTGAGGTCAAGATCTACCCCAAAAAATAAGTTTTAGAGTCCAGAACAGTGAAGCCAGAGCCTATGTCCCAAAGCCACTACAGTGTCAGAACTGTAGTAAATACTGGGCATGCAAAAGTATTGTTAGAAAAGGAGACCTGTATGTCGTGTTGTGGATCTGAAGAGACATGCTAAATGGGTGCATTGAACCAAAGAGTATAAACTGTAGGCAGAATCATCATGCAAGATCAAAGAATGTATGTGACCCACATATATATTGGAATTGAAAATGCTACAGAAAGAGGCAGGATGTCTATTAGAGGGTAAATTAAAATTGAAAGTGAGGAGAATTCAGAAAGTCCTGCTAAAACTTACATACACCTTGTTAGCAAGACTAATAATGAAGCAAAATACATGCAAGATAAAGTAACAAAAAACAGGAAAATAAATCTCCAAAGAGACAATAATGCCTTCACGGAAAAAGCACAAAATGGTAAGGAACTCAGAAACATGAGCACAAAGGATATGGGTAATATTTTGTCAGATTACATTTGAAATGTTAATGCAAATGGCACAAAATGATGATTCTACTGAAGAAAGAGGAAAGCTGATGATGGAGTGGAAATTAAGATAAACAAAGGCCTTTGAGAGAACACCACCCAAAACAAAATCAACTATAATTGAAACAGCGTCACGGTTAAACCAAAGAGACAAAGGATATGAAGAAAGAACACAAACAAACTAAGAATCTTACTTTATCTACAAAATAATAGTAAAACCTATGGATACAAGATATTCAAAAACACTGAAGTTGAAGATAACAATGATTATGTCAAGGGAGAAAGATTGCTCCATACCAATAATTATTACAAAACCAAATGAAACAGGAATCCCAAATTGTGCAGCTAATAACAAACATAACAAAGATGCTTTAACAAACAAAGAAATTTTATAGGAAATAGAAAAAAGACACAGATTTGATTGCCCATGAGTTGCATGTGCATTGAGCACTTGTATATTGTAAAAAGAAAACAAATGAAAAAATCAGAGTTGATAATATAAAAAGAGTAAAACTTGACTGCTATAATAAAATATTTTCCAATAGCTATGTTTATACAATGGGCATTAAATGGTCTGCAGACCAGATCACACTTAGGAGAAATACAACGATTACTAAAAGAATCGACTAATGATATTATGCACAACTTACGTCAACAAAAACAATATCAACAATAGGTAAATACACTTTAGTATCGTCTAGAGAGGAAGGAAGGAAATTTAGGTACTGCTATATATGTACATAACAAAATTATATGACCAAAGTACCTGTAAACTTTACTGAACTGCAAATGTCAAGATATTAGAATCTGAATGAAAAATGATAATTATGTAATTTATGATTTATACAACCAGCCTAATAAAAATTATGACTGACAAATTTAAAGAATTATAATAATGCCAAGACCTACATTAATAGTAGGTGATTTTAATGCTCACAACCTGAGTCGCGACTGTAATTGTAGACTCAAATAGAGCAGGAATTAAAATAGAAGGTTCATATTTTCATATGGCAGTGTTCTGTATAAATGATAATAAAATCAGCACATATTTTCACAAAACACACAGAACATTTCCTCCAATCAAGCAACTCTATGCACAACAGCACATAGTTGACAGATTGAATTGGAATGCAGTTGTTAGCTTGCATACAAGTGATCATTTCCCAATATTAATTTCCTAATAATCCCACAAGCATGTCCCTCAATATAATTTAACATTTATTAAATGAATTGAGCAATATAGACTACTAGGAATATCCCACCATTTGAGTACTTAAAAGACTATAATGAAAGTAATAAATTTCTTGTTATTTCATTAAAATGCCCAGGAAGTAAAGCAATACCAAAATCCGTCTCATCAACAAAACACAAAAGTCATGATGGTCTGAAAAACTAACAGAATTAATAAAAATAAATACAAAATTGGAAGACGAATAGATAATTTGAATAGAAAGTTCTGTAAAATAAGCAAAAATTACCAATATTAGAGGAACTTTTACAAAAATGACTATATTATTATTAGAAGTGATGCATTAAAACCTCTATATAACAAATATCATAAATTTAAAGAAAGTAATTCAAAGAAGAATAATTTCATGGAGAAATATGCATCAAATCTGTAACAATACTCATGCAAAATATATAGGAAAAATTCAGGAAAATAAATGGTACCCATGTTCAACCACCCGAGACATGCCATAACTAAAGATGGAAGAGAATACTTGATCTAGGCAATAATTCATGTACAGTAATAGAAAATTTGCAAAATGTAATTGAAGTGATAAAAAGGGTTTTTTGACAGAGGAAAAATCTGATCTGAGAAGTCCCGTGTCTGGTGAGATTCCATTGCAACCTTGCAATTTCTAGGTACACTAACCTTGCTAAATATACCAGAAAAAACTTCAGGCTGAATTTACTACCCCCAGTCGAGCGTCTTCTTGGAAGGCGTCGGTATAGAGGGGTGAGTGAATTACCACTACCACGGAAACCTACCGAGTCGCTCCTTATCAAAATCCCGGAACAGAAGCGGTGAGCCGTTACAGCCCCACACCAAACACCAGCGGGACGGCGACACTGGCGCCACCTACCTCATTCCGTACTTTACGCCCAGACTTGGCATGTGCAAGAGGGAGGAGAGTGCTAGGTGATACAGGAGATCACCGGGTGACCGGGACCTTCCTCAGAAATGATTTTCCTCTGTCAAAATCCCTTTTCTGAGTCAGTCCGTGTCAGCGGTGAAATCGTGATAGAAATCATGCCAAAAGCTGCAACAACCAGGAAAAAGAAATAAAAGGGTAATCTGAAGAAAAATAAAGTTTACCAAATAATTTTAATTAAGCAATCTTTAGAATTGTAGCAAGAACTCTAAAACTAAGTTATATTAAATCTAAGGCATTGAAAAACTTAATACTATGAAACAAGGGCCGATTCGACACGACGGAGAAAAAGCCCCAAAAAACCTTAAATTCTCTTAAAGCAAGGTGGAAACATGAAATATTGTGCAAAATAACTCTAAATATAACCTTAATACTATACAATAACTTAGGCTAAACACGTAAGAGACAAATCAATCAACATTAATATATATACATCCATCTGGGGTACATGGAATGAAATAAAAACTGTCCATTTACAAAGGAGCAATAATGGCATATCAGATTCGCTTTTTCCATTAACAGGTACAAAAAACAACTATGTGAGAGCCAAACGGGTATAATCGGCAGGAGAATAAGCAGAAAGTAAATGCTGGAAGGCAGGCGAGGAAGCGGGGAAAGGAAAGGACAAGGATATGATTAATTAAGAATTTGAGAGATGACACTTCCCACAGCTATTGTAGAAAATTTCAGGGCTTAGGCGTTTTTAAATAGTGGCGTTTTAAACACTAATTTTCCAACCAATCAAATTTAGATAACTCCGAAAAGTCCATATTATGAAAGTAATTAATGGAGTAGCAACTGCTGAATATCATGAACCTTAGGACTGAATCTGGGTTGGCCTGTTTAATAAAATATAAAATTTGTTGTCTTATAGCATTTAGTGAAAGAGCACCACACTCTCCTGATAAAGGACCCGACTTTCCTGTGAGTCTTGAAGGTAAGATTTAAGTGTATAAACTGGACATAAAGACTGGTCTTGAGGAAGGGCACCACCTTCCAGGGACCACCTGTCCTGTATGGTCTTCGTTCTTAGCTAAAAATCTGGATCAGGGAAAGGAGGACCTCTCCAGGTAGGGAGGGAGTTCATAATTATCACCTCTAGTGAGCAAGCAGCTCTGAGATTCTAGCACCTGAAGCCAAGCTAATCAAAAATAAGGTCTTCCTTAACAGATCCTGATAAGAGCAATGAAAATTGTATCCAGCTCTGATGCTAACTTGGGGCGTCATTGAGAAACCACGTAACCGACTGTGGGCGTGATACTGGTCTCAGGCAGCGCATGCTCTGGGGATAGATGAAAGAAGTAGGAATCTGTAGAGTCGATTTTAAAGCCGTAAAGAAATACTTTCTTTAATGCTGACGATTGTGGTAATAGTGGCGAGCTAGGCCTTTCTCAAACAATGATCTAAAGAGGAAACTCCTAAATTAACTCTGTATGATTTTGGCTTCATGATGCTTTTAGAAAGGAGGCTAGTACAGCTACTGTGGTCATACTGTCTAATAGTAGAATTTCTCTTTTTTGTATCTGATTCTAAAAACAGAGTGTTGGCCAGAGTCGTGTTAGCTCCTTTTTGAGCTCTCGAACTGCAAAGTCCATAAAACTAGGGCATTCTGAATTCTTAGGAAGCTGACACAGTCTTGGTTTTGTACTGTCTGAGTCAGAATGGGCTTGGGATCGAAGACTCGTGGTGGTTCCTGAAGAAGAGGAACCAATTGCTCTTCGGCCAATAAAGGGAGCTACTAGGGCTAATTGTTTGACCTTTGAATGTCTGAGTTTGTGTAAAACTTTCAGCAGTAAGTTTATTGGGGGGAAAAAGATAAATCTTCTCCTAGCTGTTTCAATCTACTGCTCATTGCGTCTATGTGACCTGAGGTCAGGTTGGGGGCCCACATAACAGGGGCAGTTGCTCTCCGTTGCGAGAACAGATCACTTGGAGGCCCGGGCCAGCGCTTAAATCATGAAGATTCCGTAATCAGAACCACTCCGTCTCCAGCGAACATTCCTGGACAGGAATCGCCACCGCGTTCGTACCCGCTAGGTGGGTGGCTGACAGGTGCCAGCCGTGCTTGTTCGCTAGGAGAAGATAGCAACCGTACTTAGTTTTCGGCTGATTTGGAGCCGCCCTGTTGATGCAATGAACTACCACTGCGTGGCCAATACCAGCCTGATATGAATCGGTTAGGAAGTAGTTTTCTTCAGAGTTAGAAATACACGCCGCAACTTCCAGGGTGTTTATATGGAACTGCTGAAACATTTGTGGACCCACGTTCCTTGTACTTTTGTTTTGAGAATATCCCCCAGCCGCTTAAAGGCGTCTGTGTGAACTACTAGTGCCGGAGAAATTAGAGCGGAACTGTATTGGACAACCAAGCACTTTGACCGGCCACGGCGCAATCTTGTCTTTAAGATTTGAGGATAGAGGAGACCTTGTCTGAGCTTGACATTGGCTCGACTCCGCCACACTCTGTTTTATGTCTTTTAACCGCTTTTAACAGCAGGTTTGTCACTGAGCAAACTGAAGAGACCCAAGGACCCTTTCTTGGGACGGCGGGATGTGATGGATTTTCATCCTGGTAAGAGATGCTATCTCTTTCCTCTTGGGAAGCGGAAGGACAGCGTGTGAATGACCAGATCCAGTTGAGACCCAACCACTGAAACGGAAGTCGAGGTCAGGCGGGACTTTTCTCTGTTCAGTTGGAAACCTAGCGACTCCAGAAACGTAGTGACTATGGGCGTGGCTTTTGACACTCCGGAACTGTTGGTGCTAAATAATCCAGTCGATCCCAAATATGCTGCTGAGGATATCCCTTGAGACGAATTGCTTTCATACTACCGTGTCCGCCAGCTTTGTGAATATCCTGGGCGCGATGTTCAGACCAGAAGGGCATGACCTGAAGAATTAGGCCTGATTCGAGTCTGAAACCGAGGAACTGAGAGAAGTTCGCGCCCAGCAGGCGTGATAGTAAGCGTCTGAAAGATCGATGGGGTGGTAATGACTCCTGTGAAATCAAGTCATTGTTCCTGAGCTACACCGTAAGCATGCGAAATTTATCGCATTTTATGTGATTTAGGCAACGATAAGATCCAGGATCACTCTTTGTTGATCGGAGTCTTTTTTGGGAACGGTGAATAACCTGCCTTGGAAACTGGAGTGCCCTTACTTTCTTTATTGCTGGATTTGTTGAGCAATTCTGTCGCATAATCCTTTAGGACTGCTGTGGGTGGTGAGTAAAACCTGGTTGAGAGGAGGTTTTGGTCAGCTCCATCCTAGGCCTTCTGGACACAATGCTGTGCCCAAGGCTGAAAGGTCCAGTGGTCCCTGAACAAAACAGTGACCATACCTGTGTTCTCTCTCAGTGGGAGGCGGGTTTATTCCCCTACCACGTCCAGATCTTCCTCTTGGGGTGGTATTGGGCTTTTCCTCTATGAGGGGTTTCTACCTCTTCCTCATACAACTATTAAGGCCGTGAAAATAACCACGGCCTTCATATGTGGGGTTATATGCCGGTGAGGCCACATATGAGGGTGCAGCTGGTTGGACCAGCACGTACTGTTGTGGGTGGGCCTTAGAAGTGGAAGGCTGTGCCACTGCCGAGACCGGGACGGCTTGGACTACCGCCTGGTGGTGAGTCCTCTTATGCCTCCTGAAACGCTTACCTCCTCTCGATTGGGGGCCGGCCGATTCTGGGGTCTTACGTTTGTAGGCTGAAATACCCCAGCGAGAACGAAGACTTTGGTTGGCCACGTGTAGCCTCAGCCATAACACTTGTGACCTCCTCTTCAGGGAAGAGGAGTTAGGTCCCCGTCGAGCTTTTCTGAGCTTGTTAGGCTCGTGACGGATAGACTGCATCGGCGAATGAACTTCCACCACATTCCAGTCTGGCCAAAATAAACTCAGATAAGTCCAGACTGGAAGCCTGCCAGCAGGACTTGGCCAAGACCTGAAAGAAGAACAAATCCGAGCAGGAGAGCGGCCGTGGCTTCAGTGAGGCATACGGAGTTCAACGACCGGGCTAACTTAACCCGAGCATCAAACTCCGCTTTCAAAAGAGTTTCCGGCAGCTTGGGGAGCTGCTCGCTAAATTGCGTGGAGGCGCAGAAAGGGTCCAGCTTCCCGACCGTGAAAGTGGACGGGGCGTCTGTCCAGAACTCATTACTTCCTGGGAATACCAGGGAAGTAGGGTCTGTCTCCCTCAGCTGAGGTACCGGAATACCCTCAAAGCACGCTCGGGCCGTAGCCAGGCGACTTTGTCAAGCAAGGGGTGGGAAGGTTGTCTCCCAGGAGCGCATGGTGAAGTTCCCCTTGAAGGAGTCAACCGTGTTATCTGCCTGCCCTTTCGTCAAGTCATGGGAAACGACGAGCTTTGGTCTAGGGGCGATGACAGTCTCCTAGGAACGCCTTGTCCGACCGAATCAGGCTTCCCTCCGTGAGCCTCACGAAGCCTGGATAAAGGGCGGAGATGGGGAAAGAACTCCAGTTCATATCCAGCACGTCGTGCCAAGACCTCAAGGGATTGGCTTGCCATCATGTTGGATGGCCGGAGAAGCGAACCGCCAAGGGTTGCATCAACGGCGGGAGGTCCGCGGTCGGGGATAACATACTGTGGACTGACTGAGGTGGATGATGTTCCGCCAGTATGTGCTGTCATGACTGGCAAGCTTCTCTGGTGCTAAATCTGCAGTCCAGTCCTCCGTGGCAACATACAGTTGGTTAGCAAAGGCCTGCATCGAAAGCAGGTTGGCGAGAGGCTGGGTTTTGCAGCCCTCTTACTCGCGCCTTTGCTGGAGAACCAGACTTGCTCGGAGGCTACAGGTCCTGCGAGACCTTAGCCTTCGGCGGGGAAGGGCAGTCACCTTCTAGCGGAAGGCGAGGACTTGAAGCCCTTCGCCTTCCACATAAGTCTTCTTCAACTTGAGATAGCAGATGAAACTCTATCACCCAGGAGGAAGACTTCACAAAACCTGAAAATGAAGAAACAGATGAAACGGGGAGTCAAATATTGGGGCCCGCCCCAACAACCTCACCTACCTCACCACTTACCACCTGGTCACTGCTCTACATTCGCCGGTTCCAGTCGAGATTAATAGCGGCGACGTCCTCCGAAACCTCCGCGTAGAGTACATCCGCTTGGGGTGGCTGGGTCTCATCCCGGATCTGCTGGATGATGGGGGTGGCCAGATCTTCAGGCACTGCGGCCGCCACCCGTGCGGGGTAGAGTAAGTCCCTCAACCTTCGCGTCGAGGGCGTGGGCTTCCCGGCAGGCGTTTCTTCAACCCAGCCAGGCGGAGGATTCCGAGCGAGCTTCTTGGGTTACAGTCCGCCTTGCCAAATGTAAATCGTGGACAAAATATTCGAGGCCTCATAACTGACTATGCCATACAATGAGAATGATGTAGGGCTGTCGCCACCAACTGCGTCCTGGACAGTTGTGCGAAGGCAAGCAAACCTCACAACCATCAGGGTACTTAACGATCCAGGTCATCAGGCGGACCGCGTAGCGTGGGTCCGACAAACTACATTGACGGCAGGAGTTGTTGGAGAAGCGGTGCACCCGGCTCCTCACAGCGAACAGTCTGAAGAAAAAGTATGGGCCTCCACCTAACCAAAAATAAAGCTAGCAGGCCAGAAATTCAACTGCAACTTGAATACTCGGCGGAGAAGAACTCCTAACATAAACTGTGTAATGGCTCTAAATCACTCAGAGAGGAGGTAGGATTTCAGACCCGGAGTACTCGGGGAATGAATGGGGAGAAGAGACCAGGAACTAACCATAAGGGTTGCCAGTAAAATAACGGCGGAGACCCTGGTATAGGCAGGACTCACTGTATTATATATATAATGAATAAAGGAGAGTACTCCTGTGATATTTGACTTATCTAAAAATTATAAATAAGAAACAGTAATAAGTGATGGTAAGAACACCAGAGGGCGGAAGGGATCCGTTCCCTATAATGAAAAAACCTTCCACCACTTACTTCCCGCGGAGGAAACGAGATGGGTAACTGCTCATATGTTCATAACATAGGAGTGAAACAATTAATATATAAAATATCAATATGCTTGACGGAGAGTGAACAGTATTTCGAAGCGCATTAGGTAAACAAATTACCCAACTCAATACAGCGATACTGAGGACAATATGGGAGAGGCGAATCCTCAACCAACAAAAGAAGTCCGAACTCAGGAGAAGCGCCATCTACGCGTCACCACTTGCAGGCAAAGCAAGGCTGGAAAGGAGGAGTGGGGAGGAGGGGAGTGAGGTAGGCCACCCAGGACAGAGAGACGAGGAAGCTCTGCTCAACAGCGATACCTCCCAGACCATGGAATGTAGAGGCGAAATGACTGGAGCTTATCAGCTGACCCGACTCTAGTTAGAGAGCGGCCTAATATGGACCTAACTAAGTATAGGCTAGGGCAGAAAAGTAAAGGACCGAGGAAGAAACTGGGAGAGAGAAATTTTGAGCCGAGAACCAGCGGGATGAAAAATGGCAGGTAGGGGCGACTAGCCTGAGAGCACATCAGGAGCTCGATTCCCCCCCAATTGGAGGAAGGAGCCGAGGCTCCACTCCTGCCCACAGCGATCCCGGAGGAAAACAGCAACAAAACTCCCTCAACCTGAACTCCTCACCAGAGGCCAAGGGAAGGAAGCTATTGACTTCTCCAAAACCATAACCAACACTCATAAAACTAAAATGTGCTCAACAGAGGCGTAGCTACAGGGAAGCGGTTAGATCTGGGCTACCGCCAACACCAGGCAAACACTGAACAAAACTAAAAATAAAATAAAAATAAAACTACAAAGAGAGCACCATCTTCAATAAAATTAATTAGCCTAGTAAAGACCAAAACAAAGGAACCCAGCCTGGGGTGGGGTACCTAGGCTGAGGCATCACTCCCACCAAGGCCAGTAGGCCAGTTGATCGTAATTCATGCGCGGGGAGCCACACGAGGAACCTCAGGAAGGGAACCAAAGGGAAATAATCTATAACGACGAGAGGCAGCTCAACTGAAAATAACAGAAGGAGGCCTGCGTGGTGATGCGACATGGCTGGCTGAGCATGTGGCAGCATAATAAGATCGATATTTATAATCTGAACTATAACAGCCAAAAAATGAACAAAACCCCACAAGAGAAGATGGTACTTAACTTGGAAATAGATAAAAGCTGCTCGATGCCATCGATTCAAGCATTAGAAAATCCCAAATAATGGAGAGCACACACAAAGAGCAATCCGAAGATTCCAGTCATGAAAATGGAATGAGGTAGGTGGCGCTGGTGTCGCCGTCCTGGCGGGTGTTTGGTGTGGGGGCTCAACGGCTCACACGCTCTGTTCGAGGATTTTGATAGGGCGATCTTTCGAGTAGGTTTCCGTGGTAGTGGTAATTCACTCACCCTTCTTATGCAGCGCCCAAGAAGAGCTATTTTCTAGGCTAGGGGTAGTAACCCCAGCTTTCTAGAAATACTTTTCTCTAGTATATCTAGCAGATTATACCTAAATTCGTGCTGTATTAAGAATTTCACGGCTGACTTCCAGGATGGACTCAGAAATTTAGATGAACACTTTTGCACAATAAAAATAAAAAATAGAATTAATATCAAATTTAAAACAATAGAAGATATATATTATAATAGAAAAATTAATATCTTGAGTTGGAATATGCTGTCTTGAACAGCAATAAGTCTGCTCTGGAGATGACTTAATATTTGTTTTGAAATGATCTCACCATTTAGCACCTTTGGCAAAACCTACTTATAACCACTTATGGCTCCGAAATATATTCCCTGATGAGATAGCACAAACTATAATTATTATTATCTAAACTGGAAAGATGCTTAATAATATAAACAATTTACAGACCAATTTCTATAAGTTTATGAAATTACTAGAAAAATGTTAAATGCTCAGCTGACATATTTATTCAGAAAATGAATTTTGACTCCCACTTAGTTAGGGTCACAATGTCCAGTAAATTTGGGTCACAATGTAACATCTACACTGGATTCTCTGTCTAACTTGGAAGGCCACATACGAAGAGGGTTTGAACGAAAACAGATTATTATAGTCGTCTTTTTGACATTGAAAAGATATGATACTACACATACAGAGACATACAGTATTAAAAAAACATTACATAAAAACAGCATCCGTGGACATTTTAGGTTATCAAAACTTTTGACAATACTTTTCAGTGAGGTACCAGTCTCATGAAAATGGTCATTCTGAGAGCGATCCTTAGTGGCACACTGTTTACTTTGTATTAAATGATATCAGTAATCAATCTGCAATCAAATTAAAAGTAACGTATATGGATGATTCCATATATTCAGCATCTACCAAGCACTTTTGTATAAAACATGTAGGCGAATTATTAATAAAACTATAATGAAAAATAGATAAAATGAGCCTCTGTGTAGGCTTCAAATTTTGTATACAAAAGACTCAACATTGTGTTTATAAAAATAAAATTGGAAAAAAGTGAAGAAATAGATGTAAAAATGAAATCATAACATACCAATTGGCCAAAACAATAAATTTTGGATAATATTTATTCATGAACTGGAAAGCCCACAACATGCATGAATTCCAAATGTGAAGAAGCGTTAAGCCTAATTAAAGTATCAAACACTACTTGGGAGCCATTAGACAAGCAATAAGCGTGATCTCACGGTTGCAGACTTGCCTGATAAGCTGATTTCTCTATGGAACATATATACGCATTGTTAAGCTGAAAAGTGCCCATTTGGTATTTTTGCTGAGACATTCCTCGATACTGTATTTTCCATGTAATTTCATGATTAAAAGCACTTTTTATGATAAAACTATTAAAATGCTGGTACTGGTAATTGCTACGAGTTACGATAATTAAGCCTTATGATGCTTCAATGGGGTAAGCAATTAATACTGATACAACAATATTCAAATATTTTAAATTTTCCGTGGAGTGCAGGCAGCAGCATACAGTCAGGCAGCGAGAGGAACCAAATTACAGTAGACCACTTCTTTTCCTCCATCTCTTTATCCCATCTTCTAGTTAAAAAGGTAAAAGAATGATAAAAGTATTGTTAATGCGTTATACTCTTTAGCAAATGCATGCAGCTTATAACCGAATTGGATAACAACAGCATTTGTATGTTACAACCATCATTACAGTAATAAACAATTTACCGTAGTTATAGTAGTAAAAGTGAAGTTAAGTAGAAAAGAGTTTAATTATATTTCACGTCATACACTTATTCGGTATGGATAAAGAATTAAATGAAATATGCCCAGTAAATTTAAGCTGCAAGTTGTAGCTGAAGCTGAGAAAATGACTATAAATTATCGTGCATCGGCTATATGGATTAAACTACTGTAATTAAAATTGGAGAGAAAGTATTTTAATCAAACTAACTTGTGTGAAAGAGTGCATATTTTTACTATTTTTATACGATAGGCTAATAAATACATAAAAGTTGGTATTATGATGAAATCAAGTGAAAGCAGCAAACAGACCTCTTGATTTTTTTACACAAAACAAGCATACCCCCAAACTGCTGCATCATGTATTAAAGAAAATAACAAATTAATTTCATGAGACATATTTTTAGTTATATTTCAACTTAAACACTGTAAAGTGAAAAAGCCTTGCCCCATATAAATAAAGCATCTAGAGATTCATTTACGCTAACTAGAAGGAAGAAAAGCGCTCTGAATTGAGTTAAACACTGTGAAATAAACGCCGCATAAATGATTTCCAAACCAAAACATTGATCGCTATGATCACAATTTATAATACAAAAGCAATTTAAGAATATATATATAATATTGGATACAGTGAATTAAGGCATAACATTTTAAAAGATCCTTGGAAAGATGCATACTCATTATGTTGATATTTGTATAGTCGATATTATGTGAATATAGGGTACAGTATAATGTAGGCTGGGCTACTGTATATGTATCACGATATAACAATTTTTAAAGTAAATTGTATTTTTCCTAACTATACAAACCCGAGGGTCCTTTACATTAGAGGTTACTTTCAGGCGTGGCTGGAAATGGCCGTTGAACTTCAAACAAGGTACGTTGGGCAGTTAACTACTGTCCGGGGCGGGAGTACACTTTCTTTAGATGTAGCTGCATTAATTTGCACTTTATTGGTATCAGATTGAAGGTGCTTGATCAAGTGGGCATAAAGTGTAAAGGACGGTTTGTATAGTTAGGAAAAATACAATTTACTTTAAAAAATTGTTATTTGTTCCATGCAATATACAAACCCTCGGTCCTTTGCGATAGAACTCACTGATTGGAGGGAGAATCAGATAGAATCTCTCTAGGCAGCCAGTTACCACCTTGTGGAGTTCACCACCTTGTCTTCCCTTCCTGGTGAACGAGGCGGGAAGGGAAAAACTGCCTCGACAAAAGATAGGGTTGCTAAGAAGCGCCAGTCAGTTGTCAGACTTCTGGGTCCCTTGCATGAAAAGGAAAGCGTCAGTTCATACCAAAGTAGGCTAGGAAAAATTGACGTCGGATGACCGTAGGCAAATACAAGCATTGGGTTTATCCTGTCATGAGTCTCATTCTCCCATACAAAGAGGAGAGTAGATTTATTCTATTAACCTAAGCGGAAATAGAGCAGGAGCTCCAGTGCGTAGCCTTACCTGCACTCTATCGCTAGATCCAGCAGCGGCACGTCCGCACTGCCGTGGGAAAGAGAGCCAGGATGGGGAGAAAGAAGAGAATGGTCACTCACATTCGTCTCCACAATCCCAACCGTACAACATAGGCGAGATGCAACCTGTCTGCTAGAGGAGCTGGATAAGCTGCAACTTGTTCGAGCAGCCACCACAGGACCCAAGGAAAAGTGTCCAGGACTTGTGTGCAACATCCCAGGAGAGGTAGAAAGAGGTGAAGGTAGTCTGCTGGGACCACACGCCCGCCTTCAGCACCTGTGACACCGACATATTCTTCCAGAATGCGAGGGACCGACCAATGCTGCGGACCTCGTGAGCTCTCGGACGAAGCGTACCGGTGTCGTCTTCTCCTGCAGATGGTATTCTTGGACACTTCTTTCTTGGTCGAGCCAGTGCGCTAGCAGTCGTCGACACTCAAACGGCGCAGTTCTCTTCAGATAAGCGCGCAGCACTCTGCGGAACACAGTAGCATCTCGCGTCCCTGGTTTCATTACCTACAAGTCCTACAGGAGGGGATCATGCGAGGACTTGAACCGTCGTCAGTGACGAGGTTCGAGTCTTGATGCAATCCGATGCGAAATCGAAGCGTAACAGTCCCTATCACTTGAGTGTTTTAACATCAAGGAAAGTCTGCATGAAACACCGCTCTCTTGGCGATGCCAGAGGCTATGAAGAAGCGGTGCTTGAGGTCAGATCCTAATCTGGCGACTCGTAAGGCTGTCTGATTGCACAAGTCAGGCTCCCTTGGGGCGAAGTCACGTCCCACGCGGGGCCTGAGACCCTGGGTGGGCAAGACTGTTCAGAAGCTTCTCGCGATGAAAGTCTCACGAAAATTGGAGAGCTATCTGCTCACTGCATCCGTAAGACTATGCGACGATCGCGGCGCAGTAGCCTTTCACAGCTGAAACGGAGAGAAGCTTCTCTCAGCGAAGGAAACGAGAAGTCTGCGATCTGCTGGTCGTAGCTCCGACCGAGATACCAGCCGGCGACACCAACCACAGAAGGCGGACCACCATCCGCCCTTGTATACCACTGGAGGTCCTCACAGGGTATCCACACCATCTGTTGCTGCTTGGCAATGCGAAAAAACTCTCACTAGCAAGAGATGGTGGATAACCTCAGCCATGTGAGCCACAGGGAATCACTGCCAGGTGAACCGCTCTTCGTGAGATGGCGCAGAGGTTAGGCAGAGAATCTACTCTCTGAGCGCCTCGGAGAGGGAAGCTAGCAGTCCGGTACCAACGGCCTGAGGCCATTGGGTGCCACCAGAGACATATTCAGATCCGGGGGTGGTCATCACTTGGCTGATCACTACGGCGAATCAGACAGGAGAATGGGGAAAGAAGCGCATGCGTCGGGAATGTCCCATAGGTGTTAGGCATCCCTCCGCAGCGGCCCATGGGTTGGCCGACAGAACAGAAGACCTGGAGGCTTTCTGTGCTGGGTGGCAAACAGATCGATGGCTGGGCCTTCCACAGGTCGAACAGCCTTTCCGCTACTTCTGATGGAGGACCATTGAGTTCCTACCACTGCCTCTGGCGACTGAGCTTGTCTGCCACTACATTCCTCATGCCTGGAATGTACCTGGCTGACAGCTCTACCGAGTGAGCCATGGCCCACTCGTGCACTTGCATCGTCAACTGATGAAGCTGGTGGGACACCAGTACCCCTTGCTTGTTGACGTATGCCACTACCGTGGTATGCGGCTCATCAGTACCATGGAGTGTCGCGTACTCGATCGGAACTCTTGGAGGGCCAGAGGGCGCCGGGATTCCAGGATGTTGATATCGAAAGGTCTTCGTCGTCTTGGTGCCACACTCGAAGTCGGCTTGCTCACCAGGTGTCGCCTCATCGCCAGTGCCGATGCATCGAGAAAACCAGAAGCATGTCCAGAGGGTGCGCGGATACTCTATCAAAGTTCCTGTCGTCTGACCATGCGAGTCCTCCTACCTCCTGGAGAAGAGGATGAGGAAGGCTAGAGGTGCGGACTGGGACTTAATGCTCACTTTGATCTCCCACTGGAGACATGGTGAAGCAGCAGTGAGTACTAACTTCTCCAAGGCGACAGGTGACCGATGGCGACTTGCCATTGCGAGGCGGCTGCTCCTGCCATGACAGGAACAGCTGTGCTGCCTGCCTGAACTTTCATCCACGAGAGTTAGAGGAAAGACTTTGCTGCCACCATATCTATCCAGCATGCCCCAGGTACTTTATCCTCTGCTTGGGGTGAGATCTGACACCTCCCAGATTTGCACGATCCTAGATCGCAAAGCGCTTCGAGCCCGATCCACCTCATAGCAACTGCTCCGCAGGACTAGCCAGTAGTCGAGATACCTCGAAGGCGTATCCGTCGCGAGTGGGCCCAAGCTGACCGCGAGGAGGCCTCAAGTGAACACCTGGGAGGCGGTGAAGCCTGAAACAAAGTGCCTGAATTGAAGACCCGACTCCGAGGACAAAGCGGAGGTACTTTGCAGGAAGTGGATCGAATGATGTACCAAATCACTCATCCCCTTCAGGTCCCGCAACGCCAGAAGTCGTTCTCCCCCTGATAGAGCCAGCGCGGTTTGCGCTGTTTCCATCATGAACGAGTCTGGCGAATGAAAGCGGTTCAGGAGAAGATTCCTATGACCGATCCATCCCCTGAGAAGCTTTCTCTACCGAAGACACGGCTGTAAAAGCCTGGAGATTGGTCGACGACTTCTACAGCACCACTTGTGAGCATGGCTTGCATTTCTTGCTGTAGTCACGGTGTCCTTGGCGATCTGGAACATAAGTCTGGAGATGGACTGGAGTAGGTGAGGAAGCCGAGACTCGAAGGGTAGTAGATATCCCTCCCGAAGGACATCCGCATCAGGTCTCGGCTCCATGTTGCTGCCAGTGCCCAATGGCTCATTGAGCACCCCACCTTGACAGCTTTGGTAGAGCGCTGCCCCTAAGCGTTTGTCTTCTTCTTACCCTTGTCCCTTTACCGCTTGGAAAGTGGGCTGAAATGGGCCAGTGACCCCCTTCTTGAGGAAGAAGGCTAGGTGTTCCTCAGGATCCCTTGAGGAGCTAGGACTTCTTAGGGGCTGAGAAGTACCCGCCTGGCCCGAGCCTGCCCGCGAGTGGAATCGAAGACCCACTGCCTGGTGGACAAGCTGGTGGCTGTCATCGACATGGCGCTTGTCCGCTGCGGCGTCCACCAACTCTCAGGAAGAGAGAGGGAGGGCCCAGCAGCAGGTCATTCCGCGGCGATAGCGACTTAGGACCTACAGACCTGGCAAAGCAAGAGAGAACAGCATCACCGGCTTTAGCACCAGGTTTGCCACAGGTTGCAGTAGTCTGTGGTGGGAAGAGGTAGAGAGTATTTACAGACTGGCACAGTCTCCCAAAGCGGAGTCCTCCCCAGGTACAATAGTGCCTGAGAAAGCAGCTACCTTTGATACTATGAAGGACCACAGATTGAGCCAGAGACTGCTTGGAAGAGCGCCATGGCGGTGGCTTCAGGGTTGCAGCTTCTTACAGAGAGGAGATACTCTCTGCAGTCAATTGCTGCAACGACAGACCGGATCCGAACAAGTCAGGTCGGGTCAACCTGCTTAATCAATGCCTTCCACTCAGTGTGGCGCTGTCCGAGGCAGAGGAGGAAGAAGCTTGTCCGAGCGGCTCTGACGAAACCGCTGTCGCCCGGGCGCTCAGACCGTTCACCTGAAGTACGGCGAGTACCCTCGGCAGCGTGGACTACGACGGCCCCACGAAGCCTTGGGTTCCCCTCGTGGGTCCCCAGAGGATTCAAAGGCGCGACGGGCGTGATCCACAGGCGAGCGTGGTCCGCCCGAGTCGTGGCACGATGAATCGGCCAGATAACCTCGCAAAGTCTCTGTATTTGGGGGTGTGTCGCATGCTGGGTGAGGACCTCGAGTCCTCCAGGTGCAGTCCTCTGAACTACTCTCCCCATAGAGGAGAACTCGGCAGACCCCCGTGGACATTTGAATCATGGGTGCAAGTGCAGTCCCAGAGCCGAGAACCGAGCCAGGTTTGTACCCCCATGCGGTAGAACTCCGAGGAGAACAGTCTCCAGAGTTCCTCCTCTCCGACTCGCGCCCCCTGGAAGAAACCGAAGGGGCGGAGGGGACAGGCGAGGAAGATCGGGCGCTCTCACTGGCTTTACTGGCAGAACCAGCAGAGGCAGTTGGCTGAGATTGGTCACCAACCCACAGTGATGACGAGCCCCCGGGTTGAGGACTGCTTTAGCCCAGGTGAAGCAATCTCCCGAGAGAGCGGATGACTCAGCGAGAGCAGCCCTTTTCGCCTCCCCCGAAACCAGGCTACAATTATTTCTTCACGTTTTTCCAACAAAGATGGTTTTGGAACTTAGCACATCTTAAGTAGAATAATACCTGTATAAGCATTTTTATTTTTTTTTGTGTGTTTGAACTTTCAGAATAGGCAGTTCTAACTGTTTTTATAAGGGTTCTAAGTATTCGCTGGTTTTAGCTATTCACGGGGGGGTGGTACGCATCCCCCGCGAATACGGGGGTTTACTGTACATCTGTCTCTTCCACTAACCAAACATCCTTCATTTATTTGCACTGTCATCTTCTACTTCCAACAACTCTGGCATTCTCTCTTCAACATTTTCCCCCTTCTCATACTTCCTTTCATAGCTCTCTTTCTCTATGACCCAGTTATAGTGCACCTCACTCAAACACTGCAGATGCAACTCACGCTCACTCTCTTTCACTCCCTCATGTCAATACACTATAGGTTTCTCACCACCAATGTGTACGGACACAATCACCTTATACTTCTTACTCAAGCACTACCAAAACCTCCTGAAATGGGGCTATTCCAGTACACATCATAGCCCTCACACACTTTCGATACCTCTCCACATTTGACACTCTCAAACGTCCAGGTCTCTTGCATACTTCTTCAATCACTTCTGCCCTCAGTTCATTCACACTTCCAGGTACCCGCACCTTCAAACCTTCATCTACCGAATCATTTAATCCATACCACAAACTTTCAAACATCGAGTCACCACTCCCCTTACTCTCACATGCTACCACCAATCCTCTCGGCAGGTACTCTGGTCTTATTTCTTTTATTTTGTCTTCTTTCCCTTCCCCAGGTAGTGTAGACATCATGTCTGCAACAATATTTCTTTTACCTGGGATGTACTCAACTACAAATCAAAATCACTCAAATCCTCCACCATTCGTGCAATCCTAGCATCCACGCCTTTCATTTCCTGCAGATACACTAGATGTTGATGGTCAGTACGTACCACAAACCTCACGCCATACAGAAATGATTGTAACGCTTTCACACAAAACTGCAGGGCAGCCAACTCTCTCTCAACAGTCGAATACTTTCGCTTTGCCGAACTAAATGCCTTATTTACATATGCTATCACTCTATCCCTTTCAGCCCCATTTCACCACTTGCTTCTGCATCAAACATCCACCCATCGACAGTCTACTTGCATCCGTATACACTTCTAGCTTACTGGCATCTGCACTATAGTCAGGGTAAGCCAACTCCACATCCTTCATCATTTCCTCTTTCAATTTCTCGAACGCTTTCACCATCCTTTCATCCCACCTCACAACTGTACTCTTCCTACAGCCTGTCCATTCTGACAACGGCTTTGCAATTCCTGAACAATCTTTCACAAACTTCCTTCCAAACTCAATCAATCCCAAAAATCCATGGAACTCTCACACAGTCCTGGGTCAAGGGAAACTTCTCACTTTTTCTACAAACTTTTCCTCTTTTCGCACTCCAGACTCACTCACCTTATGACCCAAAAACTCCACCTCTTCCGTGAACCACTCACACTTACTCACTTTGACTTTCACCTCCACTTCTAACTTCTTCAACACTGCTCACACCAACCTCTTGTGCTCTTCTACCGTCTTACTCATCACCAAAATGTCATCCAGAAACACCAACACATTCTGCTCTCTGGAAGGCAGCTAGGGCATTTGCCAATCCAAAACTGAGATTGCAGAACTGATACTGTTTTTTCGTAGTCGAGAAAGCAGTTATCGGTCTACAATCCTCCGCCACTGGCATCTGATAATACCCCCTTACCAGATCCATCTTGCTAAGCACTTTCATCCCACGCATACTCTAAACACAGTCTGACACCACACACATAGGAAATCTGTCTTTCACTGTCACCTCATTTACTCTCTGATAATCAGTACACATTCGCAGACCCCCATCAGGCTTTCTTACCGACACAATCGGACTATTCCAAGCACTCTTACTGAGTTTAATCACTCCTATCTTTTCCAACTCTTCACACTGCTCTTCAATCTCTCGCATTACCAGAGCCGGGAAATGTCGGGGTCTCTGATAAATTGGTGTTTTATCTGTCAGCTGAATATGGAACTCCGGCAATCTAGCTGTGCCAAAGTCCTCATCCCCTTGACTCAACACACCCTTTCTCTCCCACAACTCATACACCTGCTCTTTCTCTTTCTCACTCAACTTTTCATTCACCCTTACATTTTCCCTAAGCTTTTCTGTACTCCACTCTTCTGTCCTTTCCCCTTCAGCCATCGCATCATACCCTTGAACATGCTTACTATCACTCAAATCGACCACACTTCTCAAACTTCCTAATCTATCACCAAGCTGTATGCCTCTCCACCTTTTCTTTTTCACATCCCCACACACCTTTGGGTCCTTTACATCCATAATCCCATCAAACACGTGTGACCCGCCTTATCTCATAACAGCCAGAGCTACCGTCCAACATAAACATTTGTCCCAAACTCTCTGTGCCGACTCCAGCATTGGTCCTCCACCCTACTTTCACACTCCACACACTTCCCAAGTCTCTTGGCAATTGTACATCCTCCAGTGCATACACCTCCACTCCAGAAACCATCTTCAAACTTACTTGTCCATCCTCCTCCACATACAATTTCACACTGGTTTCATTCCCCTTTTGTATTTCTATCATTTCTTGTTCTGGGTACACCTTTACCCTGTTTTTCTTCAAAAATGCAAACCCCAGCAACATATCATACTTCTCATTCACTCCTCCAGCTTTATTCCTGCAACTACAACTGACTCAACAAACCTTGCACACACCCTTACTTCCAATCCTTCAATCCCTGTCACATATCCAGCACATTCCTGCTTCTGTGCTATGGTTTCTTTTATTTTCTCATATGCCTCTCTGTAAACCACATTTCCACTACAACCAGTATCAATCAATGCTTTCATTAACAATCCACCACATTCTACCCTAACACACAAACAACGATCTACTCATTCCCCAAAACAGATGTTCCAACTCACAAACCCTTCTCTCTTATGCAGTACATCTATCCCTTCCATACCAGAGGGCTCACCATTGTAAACCCCCGTCACACTTAGTTTCCCTGAGGTTAAGATTTGGTACAGCAGACTTCTTTCACATGACCCTCCATTCCACATCCTTCACACTTACTCCGAGGGTTCTTACATGTTCTGGCAAAATGCCCATTCATCCCACAGTTTCCACAACGACTTCCATTTACTCCTACTCTCCTTCTACTCTGGCAGTCTCTCACTCGATGCCCTATCTTTTCATAGCTGAAACACTTCAACTCTTTTGCTTGCGGGCAATCCCTCAATAAATGCCCTCTCTTTCCACAGCTGAAACACTCGCCATTGGCCCATCCGCAATCCGCTTTCACATGACCAGTCCTTCCACACCTGAAACACCCCTTACTACTACTACTACTCACTCCCATCTGCCTCTCCCTCATAATCCCATTCGCTTTACCCACACTTCCACTCCTAAACCTCTCTCGGCTTCTGCTCGAGCTCCTTTTTCCGTTACTCCCCACATTCACTTGCACATTCTTTCTATCTGGTCTTTTCTACATTCCTCCAACAAGGCTCGCATCACACTTAACTCCTCACTTACCAGTGTCTTTATAGGTCCTTTCATTTACCACCTCACTTACCAAAGTGTCTTTATAGGTCCTTTCATTTACCACCTCAGACCTAGCATACATTTCCTTTGCTTCATCCCCATCTACTTTATATCTTTTAGGATCTCTAAAACATCCCCCCATTCTGAGCGCTTTCCTGACCACCACTTCCGACCTTTTTCCTTCTCATTTAAAATTACCCTAATCTTCTCGGGTAGTGGCCAAGAACTTCCACATGAAGTGTTTGTTTTCCTCAATCCCTTCCTCTCCATACTTCCTTCTGGCCAATGCTTCCAGCCTATGAGCATACAAGCCCACTTCCTCTCCAGCCTTCATCTTGGCTCCTCAAATCTATCATCCTTCTTGTACACAATACTTCCTTTCATTCGTTTCACCTGCTTAATCACTCTAGCCTTCACGGTCTCATATCCTGGTTCACCCTCACACATACTCCTATAGCACATCTTCAACCGCCCATCCAAGAACTCTCCCAGCCGTTTCATCCACACACTTTCATTCTCTCCATACTTTTGCCTACAATACTTCTCATACTCATCGAAAAACTCATATACGTCTCTTCCCTTCCCAATGTTAAACCTCTCTATGTGGGGAACCTCCCTCAAGAACATCATTTTGGCCTCTTTATCTTTACACCTCAAAATCCGGGAACTCGATTCCTCTTTCCTCACACTTCTCCCCTTTTGTGTTTTCTTCTTCCTTACCTCTTTTTTCTTACTAATGTCTTCCCTATCACTTTCATCCACCTCACTCACACTGCCCTCATCCAAGGCAAATCCTCCCTTACTCTTATTTAACAACTCCTTCCCTTTCTTAGGGATTTTCTCCTTTGCACCTTTTGCCTCAGCGTCTTCACTTCCCTTCCTGACACCAGGCTCAGTCCTAGCCACTCCAACCACTTTCTTCGCCATCTCACATACCTTCTTATCTATTGCCTCTATTCTGGCAACCAAATTACTTTCCCTTACCTGGGTTTCCACCAACTTATCCTGCAGGCTGACCATTGTGCACATCAGCCTATCCAACCTCTGCGGCAAACCCTGCTCCCCTTCACCTGACGCAACACCTTCTAAACCTGCTCCCTTTGCCATCTCCAATTATGCACCCCACTCTTACTTTAATATCAAAGGGCCCCACGTTGGGCGCCAAATTACTATGTAGAGGTTTTTTTATTTGGCACAACTGGTGCAGGATGATGGGAACGGATCTGAAGGTTACTAAATGAAACTCTGACTTTCCGTAAACTCTGACTTTCCGGAACCTAATTTATTACCTTAATATTATAGTGGCCAGGAGACCTTCAAGCAGAACCTTATCCTAATTTTATTTACATTTACCACAGTTTATCAGTTATCATCTCTCAATACTTAATCTAACATATTTCCTGCTTACCACTAAATTTTACCAAAACAATCCTCCTATATTTAACTTAGCCTAACTTAATACTATCAATAGTCAAAATAATCCAACTCTGGCATATATCAGATTCAAGTTCCTTATCTTTCTCAGCACTTCATCTCACAATAATCCAACATAGACACGAAAGTCAACCCACAGTTTTGGGGATCACTACGGACTTTATTTCAGCTATGCCGTCCAAGCTGAGGGCAGAAATTACTTTGGAATTTCTTCATGCAGTCTTTTTCTACACAAAAGTCCTTCTCTCCTTTCAAATGAGAATCAGATCTCAGTCACAATAAAATCAGCCTACACTGTCTTAAATAACTGACATAATAACTTTTGTGGCGGAATTCAAACCCACGAACAAAACAATACACAACACTCACCCTGATCTTCGGTTGCTGGAGACGGACCAAAGGTCCACGGTCGCCAATCACAGCACACAAAACCACAAAACACAATTGCAAACAGACCCTCCACTCTGTGGAACTTGAAAATGGCTCAGTCTCACCAACTGTTCGACTGCTTTGGTAGTTGCCAATGTCCATTCCTTATCCCAGGTAAAGCTTCTTCTGGTTCAGGTGAAGGGAAGCCAATTACTCTACCCTATCACCCTCAAGCAAACAGCAAATAAAAAATAAAAAACAACATGAAAACATACAATCAGACATTCATAACAAAAACTCAATATAAACATAAAAAAACATCACAACAACAAAAACGAAACAATCAATACACACAAACCATCTTTCATCATACAAACCCAAACTTAGCCAACCACAGTGCCCACCATCTCACGCCAGAATACCACAGACTTTCTCTCTAGAGCACCCGCCGTCTTGCGCCAGACTTCCTCTCTAGAGCGCCTGGCGCCCACCATCTTGCACCAGACTTCCTCTCTAGAGTGCCTGGTGCCCGCCGTCTTGTGCCAGACTTCTCTCAAAAGCGCCCGCTGTCTTGCGCCAGACTTCTGCTCTAGAGCCCCTGGCACCAACTCCCGAACTTCTGATGCCAATAGCCAAACTCCCAGCTTCTGCTTGTGGAACCCATGCACCTTCTTCTGTTATTCTGTCTTCCTCATCGGTCCAGGAAGGTTCTTTAGCCCCACTCAAGCTCCAGTTGACTGAGGTTATGGGTTTTTTTTTTGAAGAAATCCTCTTGTGCTCCAGAGTTCAAGGATAAATCATTGTCTCCTATCTCTTCGGAAGAGGAAGAGATTGTTCAGGATACGGTTCCCTCTTCTGCTTACTTGTCTCTTCTGCGTTTCCTCCTGGATAATTTCCCTGATTTCTTCGTGCCTGCTTCGCCTACTTCTCCAGTTTCTACCTTCCCCATGAAAAATCATTCATCAGAAGGTACCAGGTTACCCAAGCTAGTTCTTTCCTCCTCCTCGAAGAAGGCTCTCAAAGAAGTTCATGCCTGGCTGGCCTCTAAGAGAGAACAGGGCAAAGCGACATTTGCTTTTCCGCCCAGCAAATTGTTGAAGATGAGGTACTCTTACTATGCCACCGGGGAAGCTCCTCCTCCCAAGGGGAATTCTCTGGTCTGGTGGATTCATCTTGTAGAAAGGCATTTTTGTCAGCCAAGATAATGTTTTCCTCAGCTGAACTGGATCACCTTATCAAGAATATATTTAACCCTTAAACGCCGACTGGACGTATCGTAAGTCGACTAAAATTGTCTGTCGGGTGATGAGCGGACGTACCGTATGTCGACTACAAAAAATTTCAACATTCAGTCAACTTTCACTCGACCGAAATGGTCGAAAAACGCAATTGTCAGCTAAAACTCTTACATTCTAGTAATATTCAATCATTTACCTTCATTTTGCAACAAATTGAAAGTCTCTAGCACAGTATTTTGATTTATGGTGAATTTTTTAAAAAACTTTTTCCTTATGTCTGTGTGGTAACGCCGAAAATTTCAGAAATTCTTTTGTTGTTTTGTTGTAATTTTTGCATCGTTTTATATTAGCCATTACATAAAGTTTTATATATGAAAATGTGCGCAATTTCATGTAAAATACAACTAAAAACAACCCATGGTTGTAGCTTTTATCTGTTTGGAAATATTTTCATATAAATCACGATAAGTGCCAAAATTTCAACCTTCGGTCAACTTTGACTCGACCGAAATGGTCGAAAAACGCAATTGTAAGCTAAAACTCTTACATTCTAGTAATATTCAATCATTTACCTTCATTTTGCAACAAATTCGAAGTCTCTAGCACAATATTTCGATTTATGGTGAATTTTTGGAAAAAACTTTTTCCTTACGTCCGCTTTTGTTTTGAGGGTAACTCAGCCAACATCTCAGAAATTCTTTCGTCACTTTGTCGTAATGTTTGCACCATTTTATATTAGTCGTTACATAATGTTTTATATATGAAAATGTGTGCAATTTCATGTAGAATACAACAAAAAATAACTCATGGTTGTAGCTTCTATCTGTTATGAAATATTTTCATACAAATCATGATGTGCCAAAATTTCAACCTTCGGTCAACTTTGACTCGACCGAAATGGTCGAAAAATGCAATTGTAAGCTAAAACTCTTACATTCTAGTAATATTCAATCATTTACTTTTATTTTGCAACAAATTGGAAGTCTCTAGCACAATATTTCGATTTGTGGTGAATTTTTTAAAAAACTTTTTCCTTACGTCCGCGCGGTAACTCAGCCGAACATCTCTGAAATTCTTTCGTCACGTTGTCGTAATGTTTGCACCGTTTTATATTAGTCGTTACATAAAGTTTTATATATGAAAATGTGCGCAATTTCATGTAGAATACAACAAAAAATAACTCATGGTTGTAGCTTGTATCAGTTTTGAAATATTTTCATATAAATCACGATAAACAGAAAAAATTTGACCTTTGGTCAACTTTAACTCGACTGAAATGGTAAAAAACGCAATTGTAAGCTAAAACACTTACATTCTAGTAATATTCAATCAATTACCTTCATTTTGCAACAAACGGGAAGTCTCTAGCACAATATTTCGATTTATGGTGAATTTTTGAAAAAAAACGTTTTTACGTCCGCGCGTTACGAGTTCATGCATCATTTTGTGATAATATTTTGTCTGTGTTGCTTTGATCGTTTTACAATTTGTTATATACCAAAAATCATTGCAATTTAGTGTAAAATACAAAGAAAAAAAAATAACTCATTAGCTTTAACCGTTTTGCTCACAGTGCGAATTGTATAAATTATATGAAATTTTTTTTTTGCGCTGTCATATATTTCAATATTTATATATGATAATGTTATTTTTTTCATTTTTGATGGTTGCATACTAAACTTCAGGCAATGTCAAAAAAAGGAGCGAAAAATGAACTCTTAATCTTGAAATTTAAGCATGCTGTGATTTTTTGAAAAAAACTTTTTGCTTCGGCGCTAACTCCCGAACGCCGCCGTCATGTGGCAGACACTTTCGTAAATAGAGGCTCGGCATTTAAGGGTTAAGGTGTTTGAGATATTTAGTTTCCTTGATTGGGCCATCTGGGCACTAGTGAGAAAGATTGAAGACTGTCCGATCTAGCTGAAGATTTTGCCTCCGATTGGCTAGGAGTTCTTTCATGCTCAGACAGAGGAATTAGAGATGGCTCTTTAGAACTCGCCTCCCTATTTTCTATGGGCTTCCTTAAGAAGAGGGATCTCTGGTGTTCATTCACCTTGAAAGGAGTGTCGCCAACTCAGAAATCAGCTCTGCTTTTTGCTCCTTTAGACAAGTCTCACCTCTTTCCTCAAAACACAGTGAAGGACATTCTTTTGGACTTGCAGAGTGAGTCCACCACTGACCTGTTGGCACAGTCCACTAGACGTCGGAAGGAGCCTGTGCCTTCCACATTAAGATTATTCTCCCCTCTTCAGTCTCAACCCTTTCAAATCCAACCCAAAGAAGTGAGAAGTTAGTCGCCAGACTTCTACTTTATTGGAAAGAATGGGAGAGCAGAGGAGCAGACCCCTGGGTGATCAAGGTTCTCAAGGAGGGCTACTCCTTTCCATTTGTAAAGACTCCTTTAGTTACATCTCCAATCGCCTTGACAGCATATTCAAAAGGTTCCACAAAGTTTTTGGCTCTTTCTCAAGAAGTCAAATCCCTTTTTTCCAAAGGAGCAGTGGAAGAAGTGCTAGATCCTGACTCAAAGGGCTTCTACAATCGCCTTTTCGTGGTTCTGAAGGCCTCGGGGGGCTGGAGGCCTGTTCTGGACGTCAGTCCCTTGAATGTGTTCGTACTGGAGACGAAGTTTCATATGGAGACCGTTCGCTCAGTCATGCCCTCAGTACAACAGGGGGACTGGATGGTCACCCTGGATATGCGTATTTTTATGTCCCTGTTGATCAAGACTCACGAAAATTTCTACGCATTGTTTTTCAGGACAGGATACTACAGTTCCAGGCCCTATGCTTTGACTTATCAGCAGCTCCTCAAGTTTTCACACAGATTCTTGCTCCTCTGGGGGATTGGCTTCGCCTTCTGGGAATCAACATCAACTTATAACGATTGGCTTCTCCGCTCGTCGGAGGAGGAAAAGTGCGTGGAGGACTTGAGAAGAACTCTTCACCTCACACAGGAGTTAGGCATTCTCATAAACAAAAAGAAATCCCTTCTGGCACCAACTCAGGAGATTCCGTATTTAGGGATGATACTGAACTCTCAGACCTTTCAGGCTTTTCTGTCGCCCAAAAGAGTCGAGAACTGCCTTCAAACTGTCAGTCAGTTCCTTGCTCTTCCTTCTTGCTCAGCAGTGCAGTGGATGAGTTTTCTGGGAACCATGAGACCCCTTCAGTTTTTCCTCAAAGTGAATTGTTGTAGAAAAACCCAACCAGACTCATTCATCTTCCTGGTTACATTGGAAATCAAAGAGGATCTCCGGTGGTGGTTGTGCGGAGAAAGACTTCAGGAAGGGAAGTCTCTTCTCCCAGTGCACCCAGACCTTCTATTTTATTCAGATGCCTCCGACCTAGGCTGGGGCACCCTTCTGGATGGCCAGGAAGTCTCTGGAACATGGAATACGGTACAACAGAATTCTCACATCAATGTAAAGGAACTGAAGGCAATTCACTTGGGCCTTCAGTCCTTCTCGGATCTGGTCCACGGCAAGAAGATTGTAGTACATGCCGACAACACCACGGCTCTTGCTTACATTCGCAAATGGGGGGGCACTCATTTCTTCTCTCTGTATGAGACGGCGAGTGATCTCCTTCAGTGTGCGGAGGAGAACCAAGTCTCTCTCTTGTCACCCGGTTCATTCAAGGGAGAATGAACATGATTGCTGACAAATTAAGCCGCCTCAAACAGGTCCTTCCAACTGAATGGATTAGACCCGAAAGTCTGCGACAACCTGTGAAACCTGGGGCAAACCCACAGTGGATCCTTTCGCAATGTCGAGAAACCACTGTCTCCCCCTCTTTTGCTCTCCGGTCCCAGATCCTCAAGCATGGAGCACGGACACCGTGCTTTTTGACTGGACAGACTTGGATGAGTGCGCCTTCCCTCCTTTCAGAATGATCAGGGAAGCAATCAACAAGCTGTTGACACATCAGAACACCTCCACGACCGTAGTATCCTCATTTTGGCCGAACAAGGAATGGTTTCCAGACCTGGTAGACTACCCAAGACTCCTTCCACAAAAACGTTCTCTGCTCAGACAACCCCACTTTCTCAGATTCCACCAAGGGTTATCCGCTCTGGCCCTGACAGGCTTCAGACTGTCAAGCGCCTTGTCAGAGCAAAAGGGTTTTTGAGGCAGGCTGCAAAGGCAATTGCGAGATGCAGACGAGCTTCTTCTACAAAGCTCTACCAATCAAAATGGGCAGTCTTCAGGTAGTGCAGTCTCCATAACATCTCTTCTTCTGAGACATCTATAAGCCAAATAACCGACTTTTTGATATTCCTAAATTCCGTCGGGAAGCTATCGACCTCTACCATCAAAGGGTATAGGTCGACGCTCACCTCAGTTTTTAAGCACAGGAATGGACCTGCCTTCTAATCAAGATATCACCGACTTGATCAAATCCTTCGATATGTCCAAGAAAGAAAGTTCTTCCAACGTTTCTTGGAACTTAGACATTGTACGGAAGTGGCTTTCAGGTCCTCAATTCAAACCTCTTCGTTCTGTTTCCCCTCAGGAATCTCATGAAAAAGACTCTTTTTAGTGGCTCTCACTGCTGCCAAACGTATTAGCGAGTTACAGGCGATAGACAAGAGAATAGGCTTTGCACAAGAGGACGCAGTCTTCTCTCTTTCTCTTGGTTTCCTTGCAAAAAATGAGGACCCTTCTAAACCCTGGCATAGATCCTTTGTCATCAAGAACCTTATGGATATCTTAGGACCTGAGGAAGAAGAAAGACTCCTCTGTCCAGAGAGGTAACTCATGTACAATGTTCAGAGGACAGAAAAAATTAGAGGACCTTCGAGCAACCTCTGGTGCTCTGTAAGAAACCCAGTTTGCCCACTCTCCAAAAATGCCATATCCTTTTTTCTGAGAGAGTTAATATTAGAAGCCCACTCTCAGATCCAGGAAGAGAAACAGTGTTTGAAAATTGTAGCACTTTAGGACCTTTCTCTTAGGCTGGCATGGTGCTAGGAGAGGAAGCATAGGGAATCTCTTTGTTCCTTTGCTATCCACTTTCCTTGACTTAAGGTTTTGAGTCGATGGGAAGCCTGGGGGTACACTGTACCTGGGGTACCCACCAGTTGGTATTTTGTTATTGATAATGGTTGGGTTTTGGTTTTATTCTGTGATGTAGGTGATAGTGTTGTCATTTTTGTATTCTGGTCTTCGTCCAGGGCAAGGGCATCTTTTAAAACTTTGTCAGCATATGGTGTACTTCTTCCACTGCAAAGTTCCCATTAATGTAGTGGCGACCCTTGGCTACACTGCCACGTCCACTACAAGTTGAGATAAGCGCTGACCAGAGGCAGTACCTACCTGCAGCAGCTCTCTCAACAGGTAAGGAAACAACAAACATTTATTCGGTGTTAGCAACCATTCTATTTCAAATTCATTACTTACTTAATGCTTTGGAGTAGAATATGTCCAAGCTCTTTCCCATGTCCTAACAATGTGGAATCAGCTATGTAATTACTTGGTAAGTTACTTATACAAAAATGACATTTTTATGATAAAGTTTTATATATACTTACCAAGTGATTACATGATTGGAGCCTGCCCTCCTCCCCTTGCATGGACATTAGAGCGTAAAACGAAATGAGCTCTCCGCTGGGTTGTTTCCTTGAGTTTGGATGGTGGGCGGGATCTTGTCACCTACACACTAATGATAAAGCGCCACCGCGGGAATTTTGAATTTTTAAGCTGCCGTAGGTTAGGGAACCAATACCTATGTAATTACTTGGTACGTATATATAAAACTTTATTTTATAAAATGTCACTTTCGTATATACTTACCAAATAATTATAGAATCAGAGCCCTCCCTCCTCCCCTCTCATGGACATAGGGCACAAACGAATTGAGCTCTTCAGCTGTGTTGTACCTATTCTTCCCCGAAAGTGGGTGAGGCTAGTCACCTACACTAAAACAATGGAAGTGCTACCACGAATTTCAAAATTTAAGCTGCCGCGATAATTAGAAGCTATAGTTATGCAATTACTAGGTAAGTATATATGAAACCTTATTTTATTATGAAAATACCATTTTTCCTAACATGCAAACCTCAGGTTCTTTACATACATGGTTCACCTCAGCCAACCCTCTCAATCTAACACCTGGGCTAGAAGGCAAAGTGGAAAACATACCAACATGTGTGCAGGGCTTCCCCCTACCTGTCGATAGGTAACTACCTCAACAACAAGCTTTAAACAGCCATTTCCAGCTTGCACTTAGAGCTATTCCCTACAGTAAAAGTAAAGGTATGTACAGTATGTTAGGAGAGCAAAATTCTTATGTTAAAAGTAAAGGTTTATGTATTAGGAAAAATTCAAATTACTTTTAAAATTTAATGTGTTCTTTGTAATAAGACGCAAAAATTAATTTAAAATCCTATTCTGACGTCATGCTGACAGAGTGACATACCATTATGCATTTTTGTAGGAGATGAGATGATGGATATGCTATATAAAACATTAGATTCAGCCTTCATTTGTTAATTAGGGAATGTATTTAGTGACGGCTGTTTAGTTTTTCTGAAGATACACTTTTTTAACTGAAACTGTATTTTGTAAGAAAATTATGCAGTAATGTACATTTTCATCTTAAGTAAAGTTTTGTATTATGAAAAGTGAGGTTGCTAGTATGTTTTGCCAGTTAAAAGAAAAATATTAATTTACAGGTTGAATGTGGTGACTTTCCTCACTTACTTGTGTATGGCCCCTCTGGTGCTGGCAAGAAGACACGCATCATGGCATTGCTGCGTGAACTTTATGGGCCGGGAGTGGAAAAACTTCGTGTCGAACATGAAAATTTTGTTGTAAGTATTAACATTTTAGTGCCTCTTATTGTACCTTTGTTCCTACACAAATACAAACCTGTATTCTTTACATGGGGAATGACCATTCAAACTTATTGACAGCCAGGGGGAAACCCAGCCCACGTCAGACTTAACTCCACTTTGTAACCTGGCATTGTCAAGTTCAGACGTCTTTCAGGACTGCCTGAATTTTGCCATTCGAACTTTTGATGATTAAATGCAGTATCCCTTTTCCTTTTTTGTTTTTTGATTGTGCTGGTATTGTGTTTATTGAAACCCATTGGTCAAATAAGCCTTCTCTCAGGAATTGGATTTGTTTTTTCCTTGCAATATGAATAATGAATATTTGTTTTCATCAGACATGTAGCAGCTTCTCTTAGCTACACAACAGCTGTATCATTCAGGTACAATAGATTTAACCACTTGTAAGTTCCGTGAGAGTAAGGTTTACCTATTTAGGTAATCCTGCTAGCGTGGCCGTCTTCGTATTCATTGGGAGAGTAGGCTTTGTAACTGTATTCCTCTAGGAAGGAGGTAGAGGTGTTCTCCTTCCCTTCATCCACTTCTGGGTCATTCTTCCCGAACCTTACCTCCATTCTGACTATGGATGAGAGTTTAGAGTAGGGAGTCTGCCCCACTTCAGAAGGCTTATTAAGCTTCTTTCCATGCACTTTTCCCTTCCGGGTAGGGCAGGGAATCTCCATTGCTGTCAGCAGTTGATTTCCTGGTTAGTGCCCATTAGACTTGAGTATCTCTTCATCTCACTTCTGTAAGCTTTCGAACTAGCTTCAAGTCGAGTTTTCTTTCTGACTCTGAGAGAAAGAGTGCATCAGTCCTTCATGTGACTTATTCACTCCTCATTTTCAGAGTTTACGGACCGGATTTATGTTTTATTGACTAGTAAATGGTAATCATTTACGCTCTTCTCACCACAGTCCTTGCAATCACACAGAGGGGTTTGCATGGCTCATTCTCACAGACCATTGGCTTTCGTTACTTGATCTACAGGTTGGGTTAGGTTTGCTGATTGTTCAACAGTGTTCTCCCTCAGTTGGGTGACCAAGATGATAGGGGAAATTCTTTGACTCTTCTCCAGCAATCTTTCAGGATCTCACAGAGAATGGTTTGCACAGCCTGTTCATGCTGCTCATTCAGTTCCTGTATTCTTGGTTTTGAATTGAGTATTTTGGGGAGCAGTGAGCCGGTATTCCTGGTCCTTCCATGGTTGGATGGCCATGTGGCAAGGTAGCTCCTTGCCCCTTTTATCTCTGGTTCTTTGGGGCCAGTTGTGCAGCTTGGACTCTGTCGATGGGGCCTGATCTTCGGATTGGATTGCTCGGTGGTGATGAGTATTGTGGTGTTTCCCATTGCCTCTTTACCCTTCTCTTATGATACTTTCGAGTGGAAGAAGGCCTCTATGTCTGGCTCTCCTTGCAGGAAGTCTTGATAGGCTTCCAGCATTTGGTTTTCTGAGGACAAGGACTGACTTGACTCACACTTATGGTACTGTGAGTACCTGCACACCCTTGGCTTTGTGCAAGGGTGCAACTGTTATCTCAGGGTACTGGTCCAGTCACGGGTTTTGGACTGCCAGTCTGGGACCCTTGCTGCTGCCTGTGTTCCCTGCACAGATGCAACTGCTACCCAGGGTTCTCTGGAACCCAGGGATACATGTCCAGCGCAGCTAGCCATGGCTATTTATTCCAGCTGGGGTACCCATGCTACCATTACAGGATCCTTGGCTTGCAGGGCCAGTGTGAGCAAGTGAGAATTGAGCGTAGTGTGTGTTGTTGTCATTTTTGTCTCCCTCTCCCGGTGTTTCTTTGGGAACAGGTCAGAGGTCCAGGGAAGTGACAGTCCCCATATGGTTCCATCATCCAGACCTAGTAAGAGGTGGTTCCCCTTCCTTCCTGTCTTTCATGTAGAAGTTTCATCTTCTAGGAAGGTTTTGGCACTATCATGGATAGCCTTCACTCATGTTTTCATGAGCCAGTGCGCTCTCCATGAATCATGGGTTCATTGTGAACTTGGGTTAACGACATCTCCTACCCTTACTCATCACCTGGCAGAGGCCCTGCCTCTACTAGATGGGTCAAGGGCATCAGGAACCATTTGCCATTTTCATGTACTTTGTTGGAGGTTTCCAAGATGCAAGGGTTGGATAAGCATCGGGGTTAGGATAAGAAGTGTTCGCATTTCTTCCAAGCTTTTTTACGAGGAAGTATGTACCTTTATCGGTATTAAAACCAAATGGGTTGTACCCCCAAGTGTAGAACGATCCTGTGGGAGATTTTGGTAGGCCTACTCTTCCTGCAGGAGGGACATCTCAGGTTTTTGGCATTCGGATACTGAGGTACAGGAAGCACTTGGACCTTATCTGCAGATTTTTTCCCTGCCATCAATAGAGCTTAGGCTCTTGCCCAGTTGCCTTGGTCATGAGTTATAATTGGTGTTTTTTGGCTGTATGATTTTGCCTGTATTTGTACAGGGAATTAGTTTAGGGCTAATCCAGCCTAGTTTAGTTTTTTTTACTGTGCCCTGAATCGTCAAAAGAACTTTATCTCAGCTAATGCCAAACTTATACCACAGATTGGCTATTTTCTCTCTCTTAGCCTTCTTTTAGTCGATTGCTAGACCGTCTCTGATCAAGGACACTCTCTCTCTCTCTCTCTCTCTCTCTCTCTCTCTCTCTCTCTCTCTCTCTCTCTCTCTCTCTCTCTCTCATATGTTTTAGGTGGTCTTTGTGCAGGATCTTTGATCCTGCCCTGGAATGATGTAGCACCGTCTATAGGGAGATGACCTGAAGGAGGGTGTTCACTCAAGAGGGTTTTGTCTGGGGGTAGTCTTTGTTGACTATCAGGCCCACTGGACAACTGCATGTGGATACTGAGTTGTCTTGAGTCCCTGGTCTACTTTGATTCTTTTCTAAATGAAGTAGAGGCTGAAGTAAGGTTGGTGCTGTTGAATAACAGCACTTGTCCTTGCCAGCCTCTGATCCCAACCCCTTGATGAGGTGGGGGGGCCTAGGGATCCCATCCCCCTCGATGTGGGACCACCCTGACGTGGTGAGGGGGCTCTTGAACCCCAGGAATTTGTTCCCGGGTTTGAGTCCAAGAGTCTCATGTATTACACATTTCTTTGGACTAATTTTGTGGAATTTTCCACTTTGCTAAAATTTATTGGGCCTGTTAAATAGGAAAAGATATAGCTGGGACTGGGTTTATGTCCGAAGCTAAATAGTGAGAACTGTGGTAGGATCATCAACTACCCGATAATGTTCGGACCTGAGAGATATCAGATTGATATCTCAAGGGCGGAACTATTTTTTAGGGCTGGGCCATGGACTCCAGGGTGGTCTGGCTCTGGGGATAGGACTCTCGGCATTCTATCTGGTTTGCCCATAATACGATTAGGGTGGGAATGATTGTATTCTTGTAATACTCTCGGTCCTAGGAAGCAGGTTTGGCTTACACATGGACCACTTTAATCATATTATGCCATCCCCAGTGGGGTAGGGTAGGGGGCGGACATTTGGAGTCAGTTCTCAATTGTGCCATTAGTGGAAGAATAAATGCCATGAAAGGCTAATGATATCTTTTTAAAGTTTTCAGGTTTATTATTTTTTTTCTATTCAGTCTTTATGAGTAGTAAAAATAAAGAGTCGAGTACCCCTGGGCCCTTTGATGATATTGTTTTGGCACAGATGACGACCCCTGCACCCACCTTGGAGATTGAAAATTCTCCAAGTGTTGACGACTCATGCGAGAAAAAGGATATCCCTGTGAGAAAAGGACCTGGCATTTTTACAATGGAGCCAGTCTCCTTTGAGCCAGATGTTTCTGTGCCTGTGTCTCCATCAAAAAAAGGAATAGAAAATAGTTTAAAATTTTCAGCTACGGGCCCTTTGGAGCCTAAAAGAATAAATAAAAGAAAATATAGACCTGACCCAACCTTGGTTCACTTTGATTCCCTCTTTGGAGAATCAAACTGGTCAAGGTTTTTGAATTTACAAGCTGACAAAGATATACCCTTATTAAAATTGGAAAATTACATGTTGAACCGATGTCCATCACAAGAGATGAGTGTAAGACAAATACAGAAAAGATACAACAGTGTTGAAGACTGCAAAATATGAGGTCCCAAGAAGGAAAGACAAAAATAAATCAATCAAAATAGCCAAACCTTGTCTTTGAAAATTAAAATACAGTACTGGGATTAAACAGGGACCTAAGACCTTATGTTCCCAAACCCATGCAATGCAAGAACTGTTGCAAATATGGCCATACAGCCATTAAATGCAGAAATTTTCCCAGATATGCCTATTGCAGTTCTCAAGAACATAAAAAACTCTGGGACTGTGGCCAACCAAAATGCATAAATTGTGGCCTAGAACATCATGCCTGATCTAAAACATGTGCTGTCTATATTTACAACACTGAACTTAAATTACAAGAACGAACTGGAGTGTCGATCAGGGAAGCAGAGTTAGAACTAAAAGTGAAAAGATTGAATGACCCAGCTAAGAAGTTTAGGTATGCAGATACTTCAAAATCAAACAATACCCAAACTGAAGTGAATGACGATAAAAATAAAGAAATATCACTAAAAAAAATACTTGATCAAAAGAACTCTTCTGTGGAGATTTCATATAACAATGACATTATCACAGTGGACAATAGATTTACATCCTTACCAGAAATAGATACAAATATTGACATAGAGAAAGACGAAGAAGAATTAAAATCACAAGACTGTGACACAATGGATAACACAACTTGGAAGAGGCAACTAGATAAGACCCCACCTAATTCCACCAAACGAAGCTGTAAAAAGATAAATAACCCACCAATCTCACCAAAAGCTCAAGTTCAGAAACAGAACACTAAGTCAAGCATTCCACTGTCTCCCATAGTAACAATAATACCTCTTGGAGCAGAATCACAAAATTCGATTGAATTGGAAAACCAAAACATAGATTACAATGAAAGCAAAGAAATTCACCCATCACCAATTATAGGCACCACAAGAAAAACCAAGAAGGGACAACAAACTAATGAACATAAAGATACATGTTGTTGTAGTAAATGCTTAGTAGCAATGTGCCCCAGAAATAAAACTATAACTAAGAAATTTCATGAGATATAAGAATAAGAAAAAAACAAACATCAAAACTCATGAAGAAGGTTGCATGTGTATTGAACATTAGAATATTACAAAGAAAAACTTACCAGTGTTGTAGATATTCTAAAAAAATCAAAATGGAAAAATTAAATCCAGATAGTAAAAATATAACAGTTAACGAAAGTCAAATTAAAACAACAACAAAAAATGAATCAAGACCCACAAAAATACAAATTAACTTATGACAAATTAAAAAATATCAGCTTAAATAATTTAGAGTAATTTGACTGCTCGCATATTATATACCCCATTCAATCGTTATATAATTCAATGGAATATAAGTGGATTATTAAGGAGAATGCACTTAGGAGAAGTCCAATGACTTATAAGTGCATACGAACCAATGATTATATGTATACAACAGCATTAACCCTTAAAAGCCGACTGGACATATCATACGTCGACTAAAATTGTCTGTTGGGTGTCGAGTGGACGTACCATACGTCGACTACAAAAAATTTCAACCTTCGGTCAATTTTGACTCGACCGAAATAGTCGAAAAATGCAATTGTAAGCTAAAACTCTTACATTCTAGTAATATTCAATCATTTACCTTCATTTTGCAACAAATTGGAAGTCTCTAGCACAATATTTCAATTTATGGTGACTTTTTGAAAAAAACTTTTTCCTTACATCCGTGTGGTAACTCACCCGAAAATTTCAGAAATTCTTTTGTCATTTTGTCGTAATGTTTGCACCGGTTTATATTAGTCGTTACATAAAGTTTTATATATGGAAATGTGCGCAATTTCATGTAGATTACAACAGAAAATAACTCATGGTTGTAGCTTCTATCAGTTTGGAAATATTTCCATATAAATCACGATAAGTGCCAAAATTTGAACCTTCGGTCAACTTTAACTCGACCGAAATCGAAATGGTCGAAAAACGCAATTGTAAGCTAAAAGTCTTACATTCTCGTAATATTCGGTCATGTACCTTCATTTTGCAACAAATTGGAAGTCTCTAGCACAATATTTCGATTTATGGTGAATTTTTGAAAAACTTTTCCCTTACGTCCGCACGCGGTAACTGCCGAACATCTCAGAAATTCTTTCGTCACTTTGTCGTAATGTTTGCACCGTTTTACATTAGTCGTTACATAAACTTTTATATATGAAAATATGCACAATTTCATGTAGAATACAACAGAAAATAACTCATGGTTGTAGCTTTTATCAGTTTTGAAATATTTTCATATAAATCACGATAAGTGCCAAAATTTCAACCTTCGGTCAACTTTGGCTCGACCGAAATGGTTGAAAAACGCAATTGTAAGCTAAAACTCTTACATTCTAGTAATATTCAATCATTTACCTACATTTTGCAATAAATTGGAAGTCTCTAGCACAGTATTTCGATTTATGGTGAATTTTTGAAAAAAAACTTTTTCCTTACGTCCGCGCGGTAACTCGGCTGAATATCTCAGAAATTCTTTTGTCACTTTGTCGTAATGTTTGCACCGTTTTATATTAGTCGTTACATAAATTTTTATATATGAATAAAACAAAAAGTAACTCATGTTTGTAGCTTTTATCAGTTTTGAAATATTTTCATATAAATCCTGATAAATAGAAAAAATTCTACCTTCGGTCAACTTTAACTTGACCGAAATGGTCGAAAACTGCAATTGTAAGCTAAAATACTTACAGTCTAGTAATAATCAATCAATTACCTTCATTTTTCAACAAACAGGAAGTCCCTAGCACAATATTTTGATTTATGGTGAATTTTTGAAAAAACTTTTTTTACGTCCCGCATCGTTACAATTCATGCATCATTTTGTGATAATATTTTCTCTGTGTTGCTTTGATCGTTTTACAATTTGTTATACACCAAAATCATTGCAATTTAGTGTACAATACAAAGAAAAAAAATAACTCGGTAGCTTTAGCCGTTTTGCTCACAGCACGATTTGTATACAGTTATATATGAAAAAATTTTTTTTTGCTTGTCATGTATTTCAATATTTATATATTATAATGATATTTTTTTCCTTTCTGATGGTTACATACTAAACCTCAGGCAATGACAAAAAAAAGGAGTCAAAAATGAACTCTTAATCTTAAAAACTAAGCGTGCTGTGATTTTTTGAAAAAAACTTTTGTTCGACACAATGCCACAAACCCTCGGTCCTTTTACATTAGGAGATACTTTCGGAAATCAGGCTGAAATGGCCGTTAAACTCTTGAACAAGGTGGTTAGGCAGTAACTACCTCCAGGTAGGCGGGGATACCCGCCTGCCCGGATGTAAACATTCCAGTTTGCTTTCGGCCGTCAGCTGTTGCTGACGTATTTTTCGTTCTCTCTGCTGACTGTCGTTAAGCTCTTATGGTGGGATCTTTCTGTATTTTTGTTTATATATTGCGTGTGTTTGATATTTGGTAATACAAACCCGCGATTTGTGACTAACCTTGTGTAAGCCCGTCGTTCCCTGCCTGTCTGGGTTTTGACGGCCAAAGGGCCTCAACTGGAGTAAGCGTAGCCAAGTGGTATCTTCTCTCCAGCGGCCCTTTGCGTAATACTGAGTGCCCCTGTACTTTCGGGATTAGTTGGGGCGCTTTTCTTCACTTCCCCTACATCCATCGGAATGTAAGATTGGTCGCCTTGGGCTTCCGCCCTCCGTGTGTAAGAACTCACTGATTTCTTCCTTCTTTTGCTGAGTGTTTACTTCGCCACATAAGCTTGAAGATTTCGCGGGCTGAGTGGGAGGTTCACGGGCGTCGTCGATAAGTTCCGCTTCCGCAGCGCCCTTGGTAACCTCCCCCTCTGTCCTTTTTCTCTTCCCGTGGGTTCTTCCTTCTCTCTCCTTCGCCTCTTAGCTCGCTCGTCGGTGAAGACACGAGAGGGGGAGGAAGTTGGCTACAACCTGCGTCTAGAGTAACTCCTAGCAGCTGCGTGGGGCTGTTCCCCTTGTAGCGAGGAGGAGCCTCCCTCTACTAATCATATTTTGTTTTTCTTTCAGGTTGACAGTGAGCATTGCAGAGACAGCAGTAGTTGGCTGGATATAATATATCAAAGAATATCTTGCATGAAGCAGTCAGACTTTCATTCAGTGTTAGCCCGGGATCGACCACGTACTGATTAGATGACATGGCCACCGCGTCGAGGATCGCTCTGACTCTGTTCCGCTGAGGTAGTTCGATGCGCTGTCATTGCTGGTTTTCATGTATGTATTTGCAATGCTTCCTCGTATTTGTGATCTATCTGCTCCTGCTGTTCCTGTGTTTTGCTCAGATGTCAACTCGACAGTCCTGGGGCTGCTCTCTGGTCTCCTGCGGCAGCGCCCTGATCGCTCCTGTGATGCTGGTGACTTTCAGTGACCACTCTGTCTGTTGCATTTAGCTCCTGCCTCCCGAACAGCGCGTGGCTCCTGCATCAAATGTCTGATCGTGCAGCTTCTACTCCTAGTGGTGGAGTGCCCGGGCCACTTCCGTTGTGTTCCTGCCTGCCTGCCATCCTGTAGAAAGGCATTGGGCGTGAAGGGAAGGAAGTCGCCCAATGGAAGTGGCGGTTTCATGGCCGTTCATAGCTCCTGCTCTCGAACCTTTGCACGTAGCTCCTGCATCGGCTGTCCTGATCATTCCTGCTGCTTCTGGTAAGTGCGTGCCGGAGTCTGCTTCCGTGCGTTCCTGCCAGCTGCCCCAGGATACGATGTCGCCATCCTGTAGAAGATGTCGGCGTGAAGATTTAGGAAGTAGACCTGTTGAGGTGATGTTCCTGGCCGTTGCAGTAGCTCCTGCCCTCCGAACTGCTGCGTAGCTCCTGCATCGGCTGTCTGATCATGCTTCTCCTGGTGGTGGTGTCTGGCTGTATCCGTTGTGTTCCTGCGGACTACCCTGGAGGGTTCACGATGTTTGATGTCAACCATCCTGTAGAAGATGTGGGAGTGGAGATGAAGGAAACTGTCCTGTGGAAGTAGCGCCGTCTTCTTCATCTTATCTGATTTGCGTCTTCTGCTGCGTCTTCCCTTCCTCTCCCGAGGAGTCCTGGAGGTCAGGTGGACAGACCTCCATCGGCCGAAGGAAGGATGCTGCTTCTTCTCCTTGATGCCCTTGGACATATAGGGACTGCCTCCTTCCGAGGAGGCAGTGGGTCTCGTTGGATCTTCCCGACCTTGGTTAGGGAACGATTACGCATAGCCGTGGGTTTTTTTTTTTTTTTTTTTGTGTTTGGAAGCGAGCGCGCAGACCTCAGTTTGCGTTCCACGTTCGAGTCTTAGAGGTTCGCGCTAAGATGAGGGAGCTGCCGAGCTCATTCGGCGAGTGCGGCAGTGCTCGAGATTCTATGGAATACTCGGTATCGATCTGGTCTGGAGAATTTTCCTGGGCCCAGTTCGGGCAGTCACGAGAAGAAAGGGCCGAGGCACCCAGGTGTCTTGGTTCCTCTTCCTGCCAGCACCGCAAGTGCTCCCCGAGTGTTTGCCAGTGCTCGGTCGGGTTCCCAGCCTGGTGTATCGATCCTATCGGTTTGAACACCAGAAGCAAGGAAGAGATTCACTTTGGGAGTCCTGCGGGACTTCCAAGGGACTGACTCTCTTCCGGAAGACAAGTTAGCCGGTCTGGCATTTTCCTGTGGGATCTTGCGTTTCGGGGCTGAAGCCACGGCCTCTCGAGGCCATTCCCTGGAATTGCCAGTCTTGGAAGTCTGCATCTAAGACTGGTTCTGTGGCAGCTCTTTTAATCTATTGAGTAACAAAGCAGCCGCTCCACGCGATTTTGGAAGTCTAGTGGGTAGCTCGAATTCTATGAATCCAGGTGCTCTCCTTACGAGAGGCATTGGGCGAGAGAAAGTGCCGGGAACACCCAGGTGTCTGGTTGCCGGGTTTCACCCAGGTGTCTGGTTGCGGGACCTTGAGTGAACGCCCAGGTGTCTGGTTGCGAGACGCCCAGGTAGACACCCAGGTGTCTGGTTGCCAGGCGCCCATGTGTCTGGTTGCGGGACACCCAGGTGTCTGGTTGCCGAACACCCAGGTGTCTGGTCGCGGGACACACCAGGTGTGTCGGTGTACCGCGACATCCAGTGTCTCGATTCTGCCATCAGCTACTTCAGTTGCTCGGGGCTTAGTGTGTGTCTCGAACTTTGGGGTTGGGCATGCGAATAGCAGACACAAAATTCCCCTATGAACCTTCTTCTCGGGGCCTGCGGCCACCGGTCGGCCTCGAAGGAGTTTAAAGTTCGGGAAACTAGCAATTATTCACAGCAGGCGAGTCTGGCCTGCCCGGTATGAGTCTGTCTGGCTCGGCTCGACATAACTTACCAGACTATTTCGGCTCGACTTGACATGGCTTGCCAGACTGGCTTTCGGCTTCGACTTGACTCGGCTTGCCAGATGGCTTGGCTCGTTATTTCGCCCATCTCGCCTGCCTCCCAGTCTGCCACATACCGACCAGCTGGATCGCGTTCGTGATCGGCTCGGCTGCGGCTTCGGCCCTACTCGGTTTTCGATTCGGGTTCTTGTATACTTTCGAGTGAACTTTTGCTCTTCCCCAGGAAGAAGCACTTTGCCACGGCATAGGTGCTCTTCTTTCCGTGTGGCAGTAATCTCTTGATTGATTATTGCTCCACGGTCCACCTCTCCCTGCTTAATTTCTGGCAGGACAGGTAGAGACTCTCTTTTCTCTCACCTGTTCTCTTCTCCTTTCGGTTATTCTGAGAGGGAGATGGACAAGAGAAGCTCCGACGAAAATTTTCTTCGGGTTCGGCTGCCTGGCGTGCTTTTGGAGTATCGGTCCCCGATTCTCTCGTATTATAACCAGGTAGCTGAGAGAGAAGGGTTTCATGGATCTGTCAAAGTCTCCTCAGGGAGAAGTACAGGAGTTTCACGCATCGGGTGCGAGGTCTTCCTCTTCCGTCTGATACGCCCCACGTGTTCTCGAGAGACCCGGCTGATTCGTCGGCGCAAGGATCCCGGGGACAGGATTCGTGGCTCCCCAATGAATAACCTTCATCACTTGCAGCCCTTGCATTTCCGAGGGCCGAGGAATGCAGGGACGCCCGGTCTGTCTTCGGCGTTCACCGACCTGATGGATTCTTTTTCTTGATGGAGTTAATTCAGGTCGAAACACCGAACTACACCCTGCCTCGGCAGATATGAATTCTTCTTGCTCGGAGGTCTTGCTGACCACAGTTTTTGGGCAATTCTGGTGCTAGAAGAAGGACTTTGTCCCAGTCGGATCTCCAGTTTTGTAAGTCGAGTTGGCTCGACCCTTGAGGAGCTTGAACCTTTCTTGGTTCTGCCTTTCTCTTTCAGAGATTTGCCCGATACCTTGGTAATCAAGGTTCCCACCAGGGCACTGCCTTGTCAACTGGACAATGGCCAGAATTTTGGGTCTTAGTCATTTCAACTCGACCTTGGGTTCAAGCCAGCCCACCTCAACTCCTTAGCTAAGAAGTCCTAGGCTTCAGAAGAAGATTGCAACTGCTGATGCCCGGACAAAATGATGCTTATCGAGTCTCTGGAGCTGGCAGCAACATTGCCGAGACCTGGGAATGTATTCCTTCAGGAGAAGTATCTATTTCCCTTGGGTCTCTGCAATTCTTTCCATCGATCTCTCATCCCACCACCTCCCGTGATACCCGATTACGGGAAATGCCAGCCCGGCTAGAGATAATTGTCTTGGTCCCTGTCATCTTGCAGAAGCTTCCCATGGTGGAAAATGGAAGTCTGCTTCCTTTTCCCGTTCTTTCCTCTTCGGTATGAGGAAAAGAGTTAGGCTAATGCTTGATTATAGGAACTTAACCGAATATGCCTTCATATTTCCCTCCAAATCTTGTGTTTACTCACAGATTCACAGGTTGAGAATAGGCGCACACTGGTAAAGACCTTGTCTTGAATTTATTACCGACCGAGATGATTACTACCTTCCCGTCCACCGTCCTGGGCTCAGGGCAGCCTTTTGGCCGTCGAGGAATCCAGGATGGGTTTCCTACTTGACACTCACTGGGTTTCATTGAACAATAAAACCACAGTAGTGACTTTTGTCTAGACAAACAGGGAGGCAATCGTTTTTTTCCCCCTGCTTTATCTCGACATTTAGAGGTACTCGAGTGTTGTTCTATGCACTCGACAGCTCAACCAGGTCTCATCCTGGTGGGGATGTATTAGTGAAGCAAGCTGGCCTCGAGTTTTGAGTGATCGGGACAGAACATGCTGCTCATAACTCTTCCACGAAGACTCATACAGAAACTGCTGGACTGAGAAATCCCTACCCGTCCTTCTGTTTGCCTCCTGCACACAAGTCAGTAGTGTTTTCTCGCTCCCTCATACCAGACCAGGGGCCGCCTCTGTTGAGGCATGCACTGTCTTTTTTGGTGGCTTCGATATCGCGTTTTTCCCTCCGTGTTGTCCGTTTAGCTGAGGTTCACAAGCATTGCTCACCCGGGTTACAGACAAATACTTAAAGACTCCCCTTCTTCCGACCTGATTGCCCGAGCATCGAGAAAATTCCCCTTGACCCATTCTCCTGTGCAACTACACAAGAGCGGTTCTTGGAGGCAGTACATCTCTGTGGGTTCCAGGACTGGAAGACACTCAGCTTTCGCCTGAAAGCACAGGCTTTCGCTGGCGGCTTAGCGGATATAGCTGGATATCCATAAGTCTCTGCAACACTGTCCCAGGGACTGGATCCGTCTTCGTTGTCGAACTTCTTCCCGGGTCAAGTCGCTGGAAATCCAAGTCTGGACTTCCTGCGTCTTCTCCGCCCGAGGCTGCTTCTCTCCCTTTCAGTTTTGAAGAATGTTGGCCCTTGCGGCCTAGTCTTCTATCTGAAGTAGCCTTACGTCTCCTTAGTCGAGAGTTAGCTACGGATGAGAAGCTTCTTCAGTCATGCTGTCCCAGGGAATGTTTCCTGGGTGGCATGCGGCTCTCGTTTGGGTTCCTGTCGTGCTCTTTTCGCCCTACGAGAGTCTCGTCGGATAGAGATATGCCCTCTTGGTCCATCTCTCATCTTACCCTGGCTTTGGCGTAGAAGATGAAGAACAGGGTGGGATCATCTTCTTAGGATGTCGTGGAGTGGACTCCAATCCATTGGCATCAAACTGTGGGTTCGAGTCCTTCTTGTTCCCTCCTCCTTGGACTTTGTATCGATCCAGATCATTAGATTACTCTGTCTATTAGAACTGTGGTACTTTCGAAAGGTTTGACATTCCTAACCTGGATATGCGTCCGCGTTTTTGCATCATTGTCTCTCTCCCAAGGAAAATGTCTAAGGACACATCTTCCTCCTGACTTCGTGAAGCGATCAAAAGTACTTGTGGCAGCTGATGGCGGCGATACCGGTACCTATCACCGAGCTCACAAAGTCGATGGCTTGGTCCATCCTCGCATTCGGAAGAATATGTCGGTACCACAGGAGCTGAAGGCGGGTGTGTGGTCCCAACCAAGACTACCTTCACCTCCTTCACCTCCGGGATGTTGCTGGAGTCCTTGGACACTTTTTCCTTAGAGCCCTGTAGTGGCTGCTCAACAAGTTGTGTAGCCTGTCCCAGCTCCTAACGGGACAGGATTGCATCTGCTTATGTTGTGCCGGCTGTGATGTGGAGAATAGGTTGATGACTAGCCTCTCTTCTTTCTCCCTCTGGCTCTCTTCCACAGACAGGGAGCGGACATGCCGTTAAGCTGGACCCAGGCGTCGAGGCAGATAGCGCATAACAGGGCTGCCGTTCTATTTCGTTCAGGTTAATAAAGCAACCCCACTCCCTTCCTCTTGCAAGGGAGGAAGGAGACCATATTTATCAGAGACAACCCAATGCTTGTGTTGCCTTATTGTCATCCGACGTCAAATTCTTCCCAGCCTACCACTTTGCATGAACTAGCGTTTCCTCTTTCATACCAAAAGACTAGAGAGATCCTGACAATTGATCTTGCGTTTCTTACAACCGATCTTTTGTCAGAGGCAGTTACACTCCCTTCCTCGCTTTCCACGACCAGGAAGGAAGACAAGATGGTGAACTCCAGTCAGTTCAGAGACTTTCTCAGATTCCTCCCTCCAATAAGTGAGTCTCTAATGTAAAGGACCGAGGTTTGTATGTTATTAATAAGACAAATAACAATTTTAAAGTAAATTGTATTTTCTAACTATACAAACCGGTCACTGAAAATATACCCACCTCGCTACCCCTCAATCTGTACCTGGGCGAAAGGCTAACTGGAATGTTTACATCAGGACAGGCGGAGTATCAGCCTACCTGATAGTTACTGCCTAACCACCTTGTTCAAGAAGAGTTTAGCGGCCGTTTCATTTCTACGCCTGAAAGTATCTCCTAATGTAAAGGACCTCGGGTTTGTATAGTTAGGAAAAATACAATTTACTTTAAAAATTGTTATTTTTTTTTTGCTTCGGCGCTAACTCCCGAACGCCGCCAGCATATGACAGACACTTTTGTAAATAGAGGCTCGGCATTAGAGGGTTAATATATAAGTAGTATTAAATTTTTTAAAATGTGCATAAATTTTTTTTTTATTTTTTGTCTCTCTTTTTGTGAATTATGTATACGTAAATACCAGTGTTCCCCCCGAAAAGAAAATGGAACAGCTTGTAACTGTATGGAAGAAAATGTGCGTGGCTGAATACGTAGGGGGGACTGGATTATTTTCACCTACAGCTGTAAGCCATACAGTATGTACGTATAAATGTAACGATAAAATGTTTAAGATGACTTGGAAATTATATTAATAGTATCATTTCAAGGATTAATACAGTAATAAGGTAATACTGTAGTTTAATGTATATTTGATGTAGGCTGGTATTTTTAGGCATACTGTGGTGTTTGACCCTTCATGGTAGACAGGTATAAGCGTTTTTAGAGGGGCGTTGTAAGCATTCGCGGATTTGACCTATTCGCTGGGAGGGTGTGGGACGCATCCCTGCAAATACGGGGGATTCACTGTACTTACAACGTCTACCAGTCGAAGTAGACAGTTCCACCAATGGTGCCTCAGACATCACGTCTTGTCTTCTGAGACGTCTTTAGCTCAGATTGCAGACTTTCTCATGTACCTGAAGACTTCCAAGTGTCTTTCCTCATCCACCATTAAAGGATACCGAGTGAAGCTTTCCTCGGTTTACAAGCACAGAGGTTTGGCTCTTTCATCTAATCAGGATCTTAATGATCTTAAGTCTTCTGATACGTCCAAGCAGAAGAAGTCTGATTTAGTGTCTTGGAACTTGGGTGTTGTCCTTAAGTGGCTTTCGGGCCCTCCTTTCGAGCCTCTCAGTTCCACCTCTCAAGAATCTTTTGCAGAAGACCCTCTTTCTAGTAGCCTTGGCTACGGCTAAACGTGTAAGTGAGCTACATGCGATCAATAAAAGGATTGGCTTCTCCCAAGGGGATGCAGTTTGCTCTTTCACTTTGGCCTTCTTGGCTAAGAATGAGGATCCTTGTAAGACTTTGCCTCGCTCTTTCCATATCAAGAACTTAATGGATATTCTGGGCTCAGATGAAGAAGAGGGGGTTCTTTACCCAGTCAGATAACTGAGGTACTATCTGCATAGGACCGAGAAGATCACAGGCCCCTCCAGCAACCTCTTGTGTTCTATCAAGAATCCTTCTCATCCACTTTCTAAGAATGCCTTATCATTCTTTTTTTGAGACCTGATCTCTGAAGCACGTTCCTGGATTCAGGAAGACACTTTTCCATTGATCAAATTCAAAACTCATGAAGCCAGAGTAGTAGTCACCTCTCTCACCTTCAAACATAACTTATCCCTCTCCTCTATTCTTCTGTCGGCCTTTTGGAGGTGCAAGTCAATTTTTGCAACTCATTATTTAAAAGAAGTGGAAACATTATTTGAAAACTGCAGTATGCTTGGACCTTTGGCAGTGGCTGGCATGGTATTGGTGGAAGAAGCATAGGAAAGATCCTGTCTCTCTTCTGTCTCTTCACCTTGTTATAATGATGTTGAGTTTTTGTGGAGCCTGGGGGTAAATTGTACCTGAAGTGCCCACCAGTTCATTGGATGGGTAGTGGTTTGTTTGTTGTGTTAGAGTTAGTGACAGGTGTTCTCTGGTCTGTTGTTATGGTACTGTGCCCAGGGCAAAGGCATCTTTTTTCCTACATTACATCATGTCAGCAATCAGGCATATCCTCCATTGCAAGACTCCTACTGATGGAGAGGCGACTCTCGGCTCATCGCCGTGCCACTACAGGTTAACCCTCTCGCGCTTACGGGGATTCCGATAGCGCTACCAGGTACGCGACTTATGCCGTGGAGGGAAAAATGGGGCTCGTGCGGAAAAGTTTCTTTGTAAAAATCGATATGTCCAAACTATAACTGATATATGCTTCTGGTTTGTTTTATGATGTCAGCAAATGATTGAATTTTTTCCTTAAACAATCAGTAAATCTTTGCAAGGCTTAGAAATAATAAAAAGGATGTGATGAATGTGAAATTTTTAAGGAAAATCGTAGATATTTTTTTTGAAATAATAATGAAAAATATAATTAGGTTTGGGGAGTTTATTTTATACATAAATTTTTGGGGAAATGTTTGAACTTTCATGTGGAAGCAATCATTTTGCTATAAATGTGTTTGCTAATTAGCTGTTACTGATTAAAAAATGCTAATTTTTTATGGAATGCAATTTTCAGATTTTCCAACCTACTTATGTTGACGTTTCATATCATACCTAAGTAAGGAATAATGATAGAAAAAAAATAAAGGTGGCGTTAGAAAAATAAAGGTGGCGTTAGAAAGCTAGAAAAAAAATAAAGGTGGCATTAAAAAGCTTAATGAATTTCCTATAAAACGCACAAAAGAAAGATATATGTATTGTCAGAATAAAATTGAGCAATTGTTGTTAGATTACGGACAATCATCTTTTTTTTTTTTTTTTTTTAAGATTTTTTTTTTTTTTTTTTAAAGAAAATATACGGCAACAGTTATTATTTAGAAACATTGATATTTTTACATTTTGCTGTTCAGCACGATAAAGTACAAAGAATGGCTGTTCGATTGATACATGCACATTGAAGTTATTTACAGATGCACTAACAGGCGTACAAAAAAATTATTCACTATCATAAACCCCTAGGCCATTGTTCTTCACTATTTATCTTATTGAAAAGCACTTGAAATATTATTGAAAATACTCAGCAATCACTTGCAAACACTTATAACAATAACAAAAGCGAAAGCACTTCACAAACGCAGTTAAATGAGAACAAAGCAAGAAACATGAGAGCGCTAAAAAGACGTGCTGAACTGTCAAAACAGAAGGTGAACTGCTTGAGTTGGGGGGAGGACTGTTTATGTTTTTTTTTTGTAGGCCCAAGATCTGCCCACGCAATGGTGCAGTCCTCATGTTCTTCGGGTTACTTTTCTTTTGGTGAATTTCCCCTGAAAATAACTTACGGATGACGCGGAAATTGGGTCATCAGAGCACTTAGTGCAAAAAATTTATTGACACAGTTTTGCGTCATCGGATCACCAGAGGGTTAAGATGAGCACAAATCAGTCAGCATTCATCTGCTGTAGCTCTCTTACCAGGTAAGGAAGCAACAAGCACTGCTTCAGTGCTGGCCACCTTTTTATTTCTAGTTCAAGTTTTTTTACCACGCCTAATGTGTTGAATTAGAATAGTCCATTCATCCCACCCCCCTTGCAATGTGGGATTCAGCTAAGTAATTACTTGGTAAGTTACTTATATAGTTTTATATATACAGTAATACCTCGAACTTGTGCGATTCGAGTTGCACGAATCCACAGACAGGAATTTTTCATTGGAACCTAACTAATGGTCATACACGAGTTTTTCACAGACACACGAACATTTGCAAACACTGAGAAACCCTGCAAAAGTGTTTGTTTAGTTTTTTTATGTAATTTATAAATTTTCAAGCTTTTATGTGTAAATTAAATAACATTAAATATTATTAAAAGTAATAATCTCTCTCTCTCTCTCTCTCTCTCTCTCTCTCTCTCTCTCTCTCTCTCTCTCTCTCTCTCTCTCTCTCTCCTTTAGTGAGATGAATTTTTATGGCCCATGTATACAGGTATGTTTATTTGTATGATAGATAACCTTTTTACCTAATAGTAAGTACTAATTTTCAAATAATAAGATTAATAAAATTAAATAATAATAATAATAATAATGATAATAATAATAAAACTGTAATTACAAAATTCGTATTATTTTGAGCAAACAAATTCTTCCCTCATCTTTTGTAAGAAGGAGGTGAAGGCAAAAGCTGTCAGACATGTCATTTAACATGACAAGAAGGGGAGTGTTGCTAATCAGTGGTCAAATTTTTCTTGTAATTCTGTGTGTGTGTGTGTGTGTGTCCGTAATAATTCATAAAAAATTTCACTCTCTTAAGTAAGGAAAACTGTTATCTCTCTCTCTCTCTCTCTCTCTCTCTCTTGTTCGAAGTCAGCCAACCTACATATTACAGCACTGCTTCTCTGTATGTCTTTAACTGTACAGTAGATAATTTTGAATTGATCTAATTTTACCTGTACTTTTACAAACTGTAAATGCGCCGTTCTAAAACATAGAGACATAGAGCATTTCAAAACAAAGAGAAAGTGCCAAAATAAAGAAGTTTTTAAAAACGAGGTTGAGAAGACTTTTAAAAATAGATCGGCAGAATGGGGGAGAGTGTCACACCATTTATTTCCTTTTTTAAGGGTAATGTATTAAGCTAACTTTTAAATGAAAATACAGTAACTTTAATTTCATTTAAAAGTTAGTTTAATACTGAATTTCCATCTTTTGATATCTAACGTAAGAATAACTCTCTCTCTCTCTCTCTCTCTCTCTCTCTCTCTCTCTCTCTCTCTCTCTCTCTCTCTCTCTCTCTCTCTCTCTCTCTCTGTAATAATTCATAGATAATATAACTTGATATTTCAAGTAAGGACAATCTCTCTCTCTCTCTCTCTCTCTCTCTCTCTCTCTCTCTCTCTTGTGTGTTATTCTCTCAGTCTCCGTAATAATTGATGAATAATTTCACTCTCTTAAGTAAGGACAACCCTTATCTCTCTCTCTCGTTCATAGTTAGCGCTCACACATTTTTACAACTTATCAATTCCCTGTACGTCTTTACCTGTACAGTAGATAGTTTAAATGGATCTAATTTGACCTGTATCGTTTACGAAGTGTAAATGCGCTGGTGTTGCAAATATGTTCTAAAACATAGAGACATAATAACTAAGAGTTGTATTTGTCAAAATATAAAACACTGTTTGTTCATGATAAAGCATTTCAGAACAGAGAAAGAGATGCAGAATAAAGAAGTTGTTAAAAAGGGGTTGAGACGATTCTAAAAATAGATCGGTTGGAAGGAGAGAGAGAGAGAGAGAGAGAGAGAGAGAGAGAGAGAGAGAGAGGAGAGAGAGAGAGAAATTCTCTTCAAATCTCAGTTTTTATGTCAACCATTTATTTCTCTTTTTTAAGGGTAATGTATTAAGCTAACTTTTAAATGAAATTACAGTAACTTTAATTTTATTTAAAAGTTAACTTAATAATTTGGGAGCATGATTAGGGTCATATTTAGTGTTTAAACTTTAGAAATAACCATTTATTAGCATTTTTAGAGACCATGCCAAACTTACGCGAAAATTCACCCTGCGCGAGAGGTTCTGGAACCTAACCTCGCGTAAGTTCGGAGTATGACTGTACTTACCAAGTAAGTACTGAATCAGAGCCCTCCCTCCTCCCCTCTGTTTCTTTTATTCATGGACTTTATGGCAATAGAATGACGCTGCTGGCTTCTGTCGCTCCCTTACTCCCGTTGCAGTGGACGGGGCCTGTCATCCCCCGCCTTTGCAACTGGCACACTGCCACGAAGTTTGAAGTTAGGATGCCAAGCAAGCATAATTGTCAGCTAAGTAATTACTTGGCAAGTATATGTAAAACTTAATTTTATTATAAAAATGTCATTTTTTAAAACATTATGAACATACACACACAAGCAGTGTGCATATGTGTTAATACCAGTTGGTTAGAGAGACTCAAATTAGCAGTGTCTTTTCCTGAGAGAGAGAGAGAGAGAGAGAGAGAAGGGCTGAACTAAGTATCTACAGGCAGTCCCCGGTTTACAGCAGGGGTTCAGTCCCCGGCGGCACGCCCTAAGCCGAAAATCACTGTAACCTGAGGCATCACAATTATAATGGGAATAAAAGCACTTACAGTGCCATAAGCCTGGGTAACAGCACCATAAATTGGGTAACAGTGCTGAAAAATTGGAGTTAATAGCACCATGAGGCCAAGCTCTGCAAGTCCAGAATGACTTAACCCTAACTTGACATAACCTGGGCACTACCTGTATTTATCTAGCTATCTATTTTCTCACATTCTACCCTTTGGTGAGAGAGAGAGAGAAAGGAGAGAAGAAAAAAGAGAAATTGATTTGAACACATTGTGGCAACATTTATCTACCCTTGGTGAGTAATTTGAAGTATTTGACAGGTTCACCCTCCCCCCTGAGCTCCAAGACTCATGAAAAGATCTGAGTTGAAATTTTTTTGTTTAAAATTTTTCATAACTTACTATAGAAATGCATGAATGTTGTAATGATAGTGTAGTATTATTATTATTATTATTATTATTATTATTATTATTATTATTATTATTATTGGAAAATTGACACTTATTATTAGGTAAATCATTTATCATACAAACAAATAAACATACCATAAAAATTCTATCTTTAACTGAGAGAGAGATATATATATAAATTCTATCTTTAACTGAGAAAGAGAGAGATATTTTTCAGTATGTCCTTCGTAGAGGTATTTGACCAGTAAGTGGGCAACACTGACCCACTAAGTCGGCAACACTGACCACCCAGCAGATCACAGATTTCCCCCCATTATCTTGACCTTGCCAGGTCCCTTTCAGTCTCCAGACATAAAAGATAGGTTAGCCTTTACAGTCTTTCAGCTGATTGTGTTAAGACTCCGCCTCAAAGGGCTTGTCTATGCTTGTTTTCTGCTCAGCAATCTTCATTTCTCGAAGATATCAGTTCTTAGTTACTTACGTTCTTAGTGCTTAAGCATGACAAAAACATGTTTAAAGACTGTAGTTCATGTTTGCACAGAATCTTTACGCTCAGACTTCTTTATTGGTCTTTGCTGATTTTTGGGAACTGGCTTGGCTTACCATGTTACATTCAGTTTATGGTAATTTGTTTGCTAAGGCTTGTTGGCTTTCTTTTCCTGATATTTACAAGGTTTGAATTCTTCCCTGGTTTTTTAAGCTCTTCCATTTTTCAAGAGGCAGTCTATCACTCATATTAGTTATATCCCACTTTTCCTTCCTTTTTATTTTATCTTAGATTTTGATTGTATACATGCATTAGACTCTCTTGCCCATTTGTATATGCACTTACTTGGTCAATTTACAACACTTCCTTCCTTCAGTTTAACTTTCCAGTTAAGAGCAAATACTTTAGCAAGCCCAGTGAGAGTATCAGTGACTCAGTTATCTTGTTAAACTACTATATATTGATAATACACATTGAAAGTAGTTTTTGCTAATTTTAGAAAATACATTTTTTATATTTTATATACAGTACTGTTAACAAACAAATCATTTTTACTTCAACAGACTCTGTCCAAAAAAAAGTTAGAAATAGTTACCATTGCAAGTAACTACCATATTGAAGTAAACCCCAGTGATGTCGGTATTCATGACCGAGTTGTAATCCAAGAGCTCATTAAAAACATTGCATCTTCCCAGCAGTTGGATATGGGTAATCAGCGAGAATTTAAAGGTAAGTTCTTGTAAAAGAGTATGCTCATAATTTATATATATCTTCCTTTCCTTCTGTTTTGGTGTTGTAAAGTTACCGTATATGCCGGCGTATAAGGCAACCTTTTAACCTTAAAAAATCTCCCCCCCCCAAATAGCAGTTCGTCTTATATGTCGAGTATAAAAAGCATACCTTAAATCCTGCTGAGAATTTTAATGATCAGCTAACCCCTGAAGTGTTGATAGTTATGCCAATAGTTAACTACCGTCACAAGTATTGACACTGTAATAATGGTAAAAACCGTAGGTAATTCAAGTGAATCACTAGTGACATTATTATAAGGCAATAGTATTAGGCAGTTTTATTATTGATACTTATTATACAATGTCCTTTTAACATTGATAGATAATTTGAAGTTACCAAAAAGGCAAATTGAGGCAGTCTAACTTCCTTGTTTACGAAACAGCTGTGTTCTTAGTTCCCAGTTGTGCTTGACTTATGAGCCTTGTTTACTAAAGCCAATATTTCCTTGGTAGTATTTTAAAATCAAACTAAAGGGTTTTGTGATATCAATAGTTCCCTAGTTATCCTTAATATCAGGGTTCTTTCCAATTTTAAAGGAATACATTCATGCGGATCTACTTCCAGTGGGTGGTACTCCGCTGATAGTGACGTCATAGGCGTTGTGCATTTGTCGTGATGTTTATATTTTTCGTTAGGGAATACAAAAGTATTTTTTTTTGTAATGGTGACCTTTAACAAACATTTTAAAATCTTGAAAATATTGATTTTATAAATTTTTTGGTATGATAATTACAATAATTATTGATTTTATTTGTGTCAACTAACTTATATCAGCTGCTAGTGTTATTTAGTTTAATAAATTGGGGGTCATCTTATGTGGTGAAAATACCTCTAAACCTACATTTTTACATGAAAAATTTGGGGGGCAGTCATCTCATACGCCAAACCACCTTATACGCCGGCATATATGGCACGTAGTAAATCTCTCAGCATTGTAGCTCATGATACTGTTTGAATTTAGATAAATAGAAAACTTTCTACCAAATCAAGTTTCTGATCTTTTGTCATGTTGATTTATCATTTTGCTTTTGGTACTGATGTACATGTGTGGATTATCTCTTTAGATTTTCAGATCTATTGAATGTGTAAAGTTAGTTGAAATTAGCCTTGAACAATTACAATTCAGAGTTAATGTTGCTGGGGTCTTGGCTAGTCAATTTTCAGTAAAAACTGGGTTGCTACAGGATAATTAGTTTCATTTCTCTAACTTCTGATATCATTCCATCCATGAAGTCATTAACCCTTAACCCTTAAGGGACGGCATAATATATCAGTGTGCAGCACCCCAGACCAGGGAAACTTTGAGGTTGGCAAAATAAAAAAAAAAATCACATCAATGGAAAGAGAGTGACAGGTACATTCACACTGTATAAATAATAAAATCTAAAAAATTTTCCCTGCCTTCCATGAGAAGTTGAAAATGACTATTTACAACCCCTTGTGGGGCCTCATTTATAAGACAGTCGTAAATTTTACCATTTTATATATGTTTTTCTAATAAATAAGTTTTTTGGATTTTGTAAAATTATTATTACTGCTCACGCAATATCAAAACAGATAAGAAATAAAAGCAGTAACAAATTTTTTGCATATTTGTTGTAAAATATTCACGTAGATTTACGAGAAGGAAGATCCAGTAACTTTTTTTACTTTTACATGCTTTTTCTAATATTTCCTTGCAATTTTCTTTGTAAAATTACATTTACAACCAACATACTGTCATAAAAGACAAAAACAAAATACAACAGCAACCCCTTCATATATTTACAAGCAAATTTACAAAAGGACTCGTGAGAGAGAGATGCAGCACCTTCCCCCTTGAAGTCACAAGTATTACTGATACTGGCCTAACTCTCACGTCTATATAAAAGTTGCCATTAGTGAATTTATAGCATATAGAAGTATTGTCACCTTTGTTTCGAATCATTATTACCATAACGGTGGTGCGTAATTCTGCTTCACACTCAAGCTCAATCCATCCATCTCCCCAAACCTGTTTTACTTCACACTGAAGCTCAATCCGTCCACTAAGGGTTAACCCTTAATGGATGGATCCCCTCAATAGAGGATCTAAAAGAGGTTTTGGGTGGTGGATGGATCCCCTCTGAGGAGGATTAATATTGCGCGCCATACAATTTGTCTGTATCGAGTGGGAAAGAGTTTCCAATACTTCAATGGCCCATAAATGAATTGTGGCAACTAAAGAATTCAGCTCAGCTCGATCGTGGACGTCTTGGGAACTTCAGTATTATTCTTGACTTGGAGGGGGAATATCTTGCGCTTCTCTCTGCCATGATGTCTTTTTATTTATTTGCTCATAAATATACCCAGAGATTACTGTTGGTTTTAGTTCATATCTTTTATGATTTGATGTCAGTTATAGTTGTAATTTGGAAAGAAACATTAGAATAAACATGTTAATGTTTATTAAGTTAATGCATTTCCCAATCTCAGTAAATTTATGTAAATATTTTTCAACAAATATGCTCAGAATTTGTTACTCATTTTAGTTCTTATCTGTTATGATATTGTGTGAGTTGTAATTATAATTCTACAAAATAAAATAAATTATTAGAAAAAAACATGTATAACTTGGTAAAATTTACGTGTGTTTTGTAAAAGAGGCCCCACACATTGTAAATAGTCACTTTCAGCTTCCCTGTGGAAGGTAAGGAAATTTTGTTAGAATTTATTTTCTTACACCACGTGCATTTGCATATCTTCCTCTTTCCATTAATATGTTTTTTTTTTCTTAAATTGGCCAACCTTGAAGTTTGCCCGGTCTGGGGGTGTGCATTTTATATAATTAGCCCGTCTCTTACGGCTTAAAGGACGAGCTAAATATATATCAAGCGCACCCCTAGACTGGGCAGACTTTAAGGTCAGCCAATTTAAGGAAAAAAAAAATCAGTAGAAAGAGAAAGATATGCAAATGCACATGGTGAAAGAAAAAAAATTCTAAAAATTTTTCCCCAACTTCCACAGGAAGTTGAAAGTGACTATTTACAACCCTGTGTGGGGCCTGTTTACAAGACGCTCGTAAAAATGTTAATTTTACCAAGTTATGTGTGTTTTTTCCTAATATTTATTTTATTTTATTTTGTAAAATTATAATTACAGCTCACACAGTATATATCATAACAGATAAGAACTAAAATCAGTAACAAATTCTGAGTATATTTGCTGTAAAATATTTAGGAGATTTACTGAGATGAGAGATGCAGTAACTTTTTGTTAGGTATACTGTACATGTTTTTCTAATATTTCTTTGCACTTTTTTTGCAAAATTACAATTATAGCTGACACACTGTCATAAAAGATAAGAACTGAAACCAACAGCAATCCCTGGATATATTTACGAGCAAATAAATCAAAAGACATCCTGGAGCGGCAGAGAGGCAGTACATTTCCCTCTGAAATCTCAAGGCATATTGATGGATGTCTCTTCCGAGCTGAGCTAAATAATTGCCATAAGTCATTTATGGCCCATTGAAGTGCTGTGAATGTTTTTCCCACTGAATTCATTCATATTAATGTTCACATCCATTAAAGAAACAGCCACGGAGCACACATCCAGACACCTCTTGGTTTGCACTCCACTTTGCCTTCTGGGCCAGGATTTGAGAGGGGTGTGGCTAAGGTGAGCCAGTTTTGTAAATAACTTCAAGTTTGTATGCTAGGAAAATTTGACATTTGTCCCTACACAAATAGAAACCTTCGTTCTTTATGTAGGAGACTTGTCCATTGGTGGGTGTAATCTGGGTACTCTGAACTGACTGTTAGGTTTACCCAGCCTTGGAATACAGTATCATCTTCCTGGTCTATTGGGAGCAAAGGAGGGATAACCCCACACCTCGAGCTTACTGCATGTATAGGGTGTTGCAGTTGCTGGACTTCCAGAACATTAAGTAATGGGCTTGTGTTGTAATTGCTTAATTAGGCTGAAAGACCCTTGCATTATATGCTGTTGGAGACAGTAGAGCAGGCATATGTTAGAACAGGCAGACCTAATCGACAGAATGTTTTACTGTCTAACTTCCTCTCCCCTTGCTAAGAAGGGAGGGGGACTTATATCCTTGAATAGAATACGAAAAGACTGGAGCTCAGTCATATACCTCAACTGCATGCTTGTCCAAACTAGCGTGCACCCAGTCTAGTACCCTGACTCTCTTACTTAAGAGACCCCCCTCTCTCTCTCTCCACTTAATTATTATTATTATTATTATTATTATTATTATTATTATTATTATTATTATTATTATTATTATTAATTATTATTTAGAAGATGAACCCTTTTCATATGGAACAAGCCCACTGGGGCCATTGATTAGAAATTCAAGCTCCCAAAGAATAATGGTGCTCATTAGGAAGTAAGAGAAGATAAAGGGAAATACAAAAAGAAGAGGTCTCTTATTAAAAAGAAAAAATAAATTGATAATAGATAAAATTGTATTAAAATGCAAGGAGAATAGCATTAAGGTAGCAATGCATTGCATCTTTGCTTGAACTTCTGAAATTCCAATTGCATGGCATCCTCAGGGAGACTGTTCCGCAGTCCAATGGTGTGAAGAGTAAAGGACCTCTGGAACTGAGAAGTTCAACAGCGAGGCACATTTACTGCATATTGGTGCTGTTCAGCTAATCTAGTTGCTCTACCGGAAAAGGGGATCAGGGAACAATTGTGAATGTGAAAGATCTTTGTTGAAATGCAACTTACAAAAAAGTGACAAACGAGACCATCCATTGATGGTCTAAGTCATTAGGAAACAGAAACCTACCATAACAGACCACTCTATCTAAATACTGTAGAGGTAAATCTCTGGCAGAAGCAGACATCCACACTGGGGAACAGTATTTTAGTAAAGGGAGCACAAATGACCTAAAACAGGTTGCACTGATTTTTTGACTGTTATGAATATATGAGGCCTTGCGAACTAACACTACCTAATTTACGTGCGACATTTGCTGAAACTTTCATTAGATGTTTCTCAAAAGTAAGATGCGAGTCAAAAGTTACACCTAGAATAGTTAAAGCTTCAGACTCATTGAGCAAAGTCCCATCCACCTGAAGGGAAGGATGGGGTGGAAAATCTCCATGAGATCTGCTAATCAATAGTGCTTTCTTTTTGTTGGAGTTCAGCCTCATACCCCACTGACTACTCCATTCACTGATATGGTCCATGTCCCAGTTGAAGCTGAGGACAACTTCATTTCTCATAAGTGGAGACTTTACTGCATCCACAATTGTTTCATCATCAGTATACTGAACAATCTTGTTTTCCAGGCCAACAACCATATCACTTGTATACACCAAAAATAATAGTGGACCAAGAACACTACCCTGTGGAACTCTGGACACAGTAGGTCTTGGTTCACTAAAGATCCCATCAACAGCAATTTGCTGTTGCCTACCTGTAAGGAAATCTTGAAGTAATCCTAAAGCATATCCCACTCCAAGACTGAAATTTATAAATAGGTGCCTTATGATTTACTGAATTGAAAGCAGCACTAGAATCTATTTGAATTACTCTGCACTGAGAACCCTTATCAATGTTCTCTTGCAAATGGCATGTCAAATCTAAAAGAGCTTCACAGATACCTAACTACTTTTTATTTGCATATTGATTATCAGCTAACAGTCCTTTAGATTCAACATGTTTATATACTGTAGTAGCTTAAAAATAAGTTTTCTGGCAACTTTGGAGAGACAGGGAGAATAGAAATTGGCCTGTAGTTACTGCAGTGTGCAGATATGGCGCTCTTTGGAACAGGCACTGTATTACTAAGCTTGCACTCATCCGTAATGGTACTACATCAACATAAAAATGTATAGAATCTACTAAACTTGGGAGACAACACACTAGAAACTTTCTTAAAAAAACAAAGGGAAGAAACCATCAGGATCTTCACCCAAACTATCAAGATTATCCAGAATTTTCTGAACACCCCTAGAACGAAATGCAAATTTTTTAAGAAGTTCAGGATGACAAATATCAGGGAGAGGGACATCCTCAGCCGATTGCTTAGCTTCAGAAGATCGATGAAGCCATGCAGCCTTTTCTCTAGGGCCAGTAACCAAACTACCATCATCTGTTAGTAGTGGTGGAATGGAAGGTGAGCCTGACACAAAGATAGATGATGCCGATTTACTTCACCTCAGATGAGGCTGAGTAATTTCTTCAAGTTTCCTCTTCAAAGAATTATTGTAATTTCTGTCGGCCGTATTGTAAGTTCTACTGTAATTGCAGCATGTCAAGACAAACTCTAATGGCTACTGGTCACATATACAAAGAGTATACGCATACATACGATAAAATGAGAAAATCTTTCTTATTTACGAGACACAAATTTAATTGCTGATCTCTTTTATGTGAAAAATGCAAAAAATTCTTTAGGTAAGTGATACACGAGTGAGACGACTATTCTAGGAACTAAGGGTTTTGGAATTCAGCGAAACTTCTTTCAGAGCGTAATTATCTGGCGCATGGCCAAACAAATGATCGTATCTGAGCGAGAGACAGTGGCTGGCCCGGGTTATTTTTAGAGGGACTAGAGTTGCCAACTGTGGTATACCTATGCCCTGTGGATTGACAAAATGGCCAATGCCCTATCTGAGAGAAAGTTACGCCCTCCTTCTCTCGATATACCTGCACTAAGCTGAATTCCTAACTTGAGCTAACATGCAATATTGCCACATGGAGGACAAAGCCCTTACTAAATTACTAACTGGCAACCTACTACCCCAGTGACATGGAGTGATGTTCCATCCAACACTGAAAGTTTGCGGTTCCTGTTTTATATGCTTGCCAGCTTAAGAAATTTCAGTGCTGCTTGCATTTGCTCTTGCTGTTTCTCTAAGGCTGAATTCGCAAGATTTAAGTATGCATTACTGTACAATTCACTACCTATTGCACTTCATAAAACAAACACTGAGATTTGACAACACCTTACCTCTCGTTCCTTTTCCAGTCTTGCCATGTGGAGATTTGCAAAATCAAAAGATGTATTGTAGGCTCGCATAAGTTCTGCAGACTAGCTGGCAGGGGCTCATTTTGCTAATTTACTGCAGAAATCCTGGCAAGGTTGCCACTTTTACAGTTGGACATGGGTTGGTTACTTTAATGCAGTATGAATTAGGGTAAGCCTTGAACATCACTCACCGTGGACAGCTGTAAACACAATAAAACACATGAACAGACAGAATTACATATAAGATTAATGGTAGGTCACCAATTGAAAGTTCTAATCAATACAAGATTCTACTTTATTGCACACAGGTTAGGTAGTTCAGTAAATAAAATACTGATTCAACTTCCAGTAAAGAAAATCAGTTATAAAATTTAACAGCACAAAAGAGCCAATGGCTTGGGAAATATAAAGGTTGGTTCTGTGAGAATTCCACCACATGCACACATCACTTTCAACATAGCAATGTTTTTAAAACTGCCGCAGTAAGGCAGAATTCTCCAGGCAAGGTGGATGTCTAGGACAAGGGTGAATGATATAACACGTGTCACGGGATGCCTTTCCAATGTGCACTTTGCAGCAGTGGCTGGATAATCTGAGTTGTCATCCTTTAACCCCAGTGTAGCCTCTTGTGGCCAATGGTTTCCAGTTCACAGAAAGAGTACTGTGGCAAGCAGGGGATCCCCCACTGTGGGTGACGGCTGATGAACAACTAGCAGAGAGGACTGTGACTGAGTATTAACTGAGAGCGAGCAGATTGGCCTGAGGGCAGACATCATCTTCAACACATGGGCATCAGCTGGTATCTGTGGAGAACATTTGAGAACTAGTACAAGACTCACACAGCAGGAGGTAGATGAATAAAGGGGTTAAAATCTGGGACGCTTGGTTTCCTTGGCAGTAAGCACTCCCAAGTGAATAACTTAATTTCCTACCTGGACCAAATGAGAATGACATGCCTTAAAGTACCCTTCCACACTTTTATTTTTGGGGCCTGGGTGATTACCCTTATCTAAACAATTCTACTTTGAGAGCAAAGGGCTCTGACCCCTACAACGAGACAACAGCTGATATCTGCAAAAATGTATACAATATATACATTATGTATATATATATATATATATATATATATATATATATATATATATATATATATATATATATATATATATATATATATATATATATATATATATATATATATATATATATATAATAACTTAGAAGACCAGAGCTGCAACTCTAGGTACATCTCATCATGTACATTTATTTTGCCAACGCTTCACAACTCATAGTCGCATCCTCAAGGCTATGATAAAAATACAAACGCAAACTTTAAAACCAAGCACTGCATAATCCATATATATATGTGTGTATATATATATATATATATATATATATATATATATATATATATATATATATATATTATTATATATAGATATATATATTTACATATATGTGCTGTATATACTGTATGTATAGAGAGAGAGAGATTATACATCATATATATATATATATATTATATATATATATATATATATATATATATATATATATATATATATATATATATAAAATAATATATATATATATATATATATATATATATATATATATATATATATTGACTATTTATCACATCAAAACTCTTCAAGTTGTCCTTTAATATCAATTCACTCTACCTCGGAAGTCATATATTTTTCATATATGACAAGGGAATTTTAGTTGATAATTTTCATTGGAACCTAACTAATGACGGGAATCAGGACTACAGTGACACACTAACCAGTTTTTATCAACAAAAATTTAACAATTATATGAAAATATACATTTAATTTTAATGAAATAGTGATATTAAAAATAATTTCTTGATTATATAAACCCTGCAAAAAGTATATTTGTTTAATTTTTATATATATATAATATATAGGTTTATCAATATTTTATATATGTAAATTAAATATAACATTAAATATATATTAAAATATAATGATTTCTCTCTAATACTCTTTCAAGTTACAATTCACAGACACACAATTTTTATTGAACCTATGAATTTTTTCATGACATACAACATTTGTAACACTGGGAAACCCTGCAAAAGTGTTTGTTTAATTTTTAAAGTAATTTATAGTTTTCATGAAATAAATAAACATTTTTATTAAAAGTAATGATTTCTACTAATTTTCAAATAATAAGATTAATAAAATTAAATAATAATAATAATAATTTTCAAATAATAATTAATAAAATTAAATAATAATAATAATAATAATAAATAATAATAATAAAACTGTAATTACAAAAAATTCGCATTATTTTGAGAAACAAATTCTTCCCTCATCTTTTGTAAGAAGGAGGTGAAGGCAAAAGCTGTCAGACATGTCATTTAACATGACAAGAAGGGGAGTGTTGCTAATCAGTGGTCAAATTTTTCTTGTAATTCTCTCTCTCTCTCTCTCTCTCTCTCTCTCTCTCTCTCTCTCTCTCTCTCTCTCTCTCTGTCTCATAATAATAATTCAAAAAAAATTACTCTCTTAAGTAAGGACAACTGTTATCTCTCTCTCTCTCTCTCTCTCTCTCTCTCTCTCTCTCTCTCTCTCTCTCTCTCTCTCTCTCTCTCGTTGAAGTCAGCCAACCTCATTATTACAGCACAGTTTCTCTGTATGTCTTCAACTGTACAGTATATAATTTTGAATTGATCTAAATTTACCTGTACTATTTACAAAATGTAAATGTGCTGTTCTAAAACATAGAGACATAGAGCATTTCAAAACAAAGAGAAAGTGACAAAATAAAGAAGTTTTTAAAAACGAGGTTGAGAAGACTTTTAAAAATAGATCGGCAGAATGGGGGAGAGTGTCACACCATTTATTTCCTTTTTTAAGGGTAATGTATTAAGCTAACTTTTAAATGAAAATACAGTAACTTTAATTTCATTTAAAAGTTAGTTTAATACTGAATTTCCATCTTTTGATATCTAATGTAAGAATAACTCTCTCTCTCTCTCTCTCTCTCTCTCTCTCTCTCTCTCTCTCTCTCTGTGTAATAATTCATAGATAATATAACTTGATATTTCAAGTAAGGGCAATCTCTCTCTCTCTCTCTCTCTCTCTCTCTCTCTCTCTCTCTCTCTCTCTCTCTCTCTCTCTCTCTTGTGTGTTATTCTCTCAGTCTCTGTAATAATTGATGAATAATTTCAGTCTCTTAAGTAAGGACAACCCTTATCTCTCTCTCTCTCTCTCATAGTTAGCACTCACACATTTTTACAACTTATCAATTCTCTGTACGTCTTTACCTGTACAGTAGATAGTTTAAATTGATCTAATTTGACCTGTATCGTCTAAATTGATCTAAGTGTAAATGTTTAGTGTTGCAAATATGTTCTAAAACATAGAGACATAATAACTAAGAGTTGTATTAGTCAAAATATAAAACACTGTTCATGAAAAAGTATTTCAGAACAAAGAGAAAGAGACACAGAATAAAGAAGTTATTAAAAAGAGGTTGAGATGATTCTAAAAATAGATCAGTTGGAAGATGAGAGAGAAAGAGAGAAATTCTCTTCCATTTCTCAGTTTTTATGTCAACCATTTATTTCTCTTTTTTTAAGGGTAATGTATTAAGCTAACTTTTAAATGAAATTACAGTAACTTTAATTTCATTTAAAAGTTAACTTAGTAATTTGGGAGCATGATTAGGGTCATATTTAGTGTCTAAACTTTAGAAATAACCATTTATTAGCATTTTTAGAGACCATGCCAAACTTAGAGCAAAAATTCACCTTGTTTTAGGGTTCTGGAACCTAACCTTGCATAAGTTTGCAGTATGACCATACACACACACACACATATTATATATAATATATATATATATATATATATATATATATATATATATATATATATATATATATATATATATATATATATATATATATATATGTGTGTGTGTGTGTTTATTTGTATATATATATATATATATATATATATATATATATATATATATATATATATATATATATATATATATGAATATATATATATATATATATATGTCACATAATATATATATATATATATATATATATATTATATATATATATATATATATATATATATATATATATATAAGGGATTTTGACAAAGGAAAAATCTATTTCTGAGGAAGGTCCCATGTCACCCGGTGAAATTCCATTGTTGCACGAATTTCTAGGTATAAAATGCTAGATATACCAGAGAAAAAGAGCTTTCAGGAATGCTGGGGTTACTACCCCCCAGATCGAGCGTCTTCTCCAAGGAAGACGCCGGTATAACGAAGGGTGAGTGAAAGGATCACTACCACGGAGTCTCACTCGAAAGATATCTCCCTGTTAAAACCCCAGAAGAGAGCGGTGAGCCGTTACAGCCCCCACACACTGACGCCCGCCAGGCCGGCGACACCAGCGCCACCTACCTCATTCCAGGCTAGCACCACCCCCAGGCTTGGCATGTGCAAGTAGTGGTGGAGCAGAAGGTGCCTCAGGGGAGGGTCACCGGGTGACACGGGGCCTTCCTCAGAAATAGATTTTTCCTTTGTCAGAATCCCTTTTCTGAGTCCAGCCCGTGTCAGCCGGTGAAATAGTGATAGAGAATCATGCCAAGGCTGCTAACTACGAGGAAACAAGGTAATCTGAAGAAAAAACACAAATTATGAAAAAATAATTTTAATCAGGATATCTCTTACATGAAAAATACTTGAGTACTAAATTGGAAAAGTACAGTAAAAAATCTTAACATTACGGTATATGTGACCAAGCCCACAGCGTGGCAGGGAAAAAACCCAAAAATACTTAAGACTACAAAGGTATAATGTTAATTCAAAAATTACTTAGAACTAAAGAGTAAATATAACCTTATAGCTACACACACTTAGAGACAATACAACATGGGAAGAATTACATATATATATATATATATATATATATATATATATATAACATATATATATATCTGGGGTACATGGAGCAAAATAAAAACCGCCCAGTACCCCAAAGAAAAAACAAATCATAACATGTCAAATTATAGTTTCCACTCAACAGAGACAATAATAATATCAATATGAGGAGCAAGGCAGTGAGGCATGATCAACCAGGAGGGCAAGCAGAGAAGTAAATGAGGCAGGCGGGGGGGAAAGGAAGGATAAGGATGATGATTAATTAAGGTGGGGAGATGACACTTCCCACAGCTATTGTAGAAAATTTCAGGGCTTTGAGTGTTTTTAAATAGTGGCGTTTAAACACTAGAGGTGATTTCCAACCCGTATATTTGGATAGTTCTGAGAAATCCATATTATGAAAGTAATTAATAGAAGTAGCAACTGCTCGAATATCATGAACCTTAGGAACTGAATCTGGGTTAGCTTGTTTAATAAAATACAAAATTTGTTGCCTTATTGCATTTATCGAAAGAGTACCACCTTTCTCCCTGATAAAAAGAGGACCCGACTTACACTGTGGAGTTCTTAAAAAGGTAAGACTTTAAGTGTATAAACTGGACATAAAGACTGGTCTTGTGGAAGGGGCACCACCTTCCAAGGAGACCACCTGTCTTGTGGGTCTTCATTTTAGCTAAAAATCTAGGGTCAGGGGAAAGGAGGACTTCTCCGGACGGGAGGAAGTTGACAAAATCATCACCTCTAGTGAGAGCCGATAGCTCTGAGATTCTGGCACCTGAAGCCAAGCTAATCAGAAATAAAGTCTTCCTTAACAGATCCAAATAAGAGCATTGAAAGTTGTCAATCTCAGATGCTAACTTAAGAACATCATTGAGGAACCACGTAACAGATTGTGGGCGTGATACTGGGTCTCAGACGAGCACATGCTCTGGGGATAGATGAAAAGTAGGAATCTGTAAGGTCAATTTTAAAGCCATAAAGAATACCTTCTTCAGGGCTGACTTGACTGTGGTAATAGTGGCCGGGCAAGGCCTTTCTCAAACAATGATCTAAAGAAGGTAACTGCTAAATTAGTCGTCATGATTTTGGCTTCAGATGCCTTCAGAAAGGAGGCCAATTTTTTGACTGCTGAGTCATATTGTCTAAGAGTAGAATCTCTTTTGTCTGATTCTAAAACAGAGTGTTAACGGGTCAATGTTTGCTCCCTTTTGGGCTGCGAACTTTATAAAGTCCATAAAACTAGGGCATTCTGAATTCTTGAGGAAGCTGACACAGTCTTGGTTTGTACTGTCTGGGTCAGTTTGGGCTTGGGAATCAAGACTCCGCAACCCCAGTTCCTGAAGAAGAGGGAACCAGTTGCTCTTCGGCCAATAGGGGCTACCAGGCTGGTTGACCTTTGAATGTCCTGAGTTTGTGTAATACTTTCAGCAGCAAGTTTATTGGGGAAACAGATAAATCTTCTCCCAATTGTTCCACTCTACTGTCATTGCGTCCGTGGCGTGCGCCTGAGGGTCCAGGTTGGGGCCACATAACAGGGAAGCTTGAAGTTGCTCTCCGTTGCAAACAGATCCACTTGGAGACCCGGAACCTGGCGACAAATCCATTTGAATGATTCCCCGTCCAGGGACCACTCCGTTTCCAACGGAGTAGTTCTGGACAGGGAATCTGCCACCACGTTCCGCACCCCCGCTAGGTGGGTGGCTGACAGATGCCAGCTGTGCTTGTTCGCCAGGGAGAAAATAGCAATCATTACCTGGTTTACTCGACCTGATTTGGAGCCGCCCCTGTTGATGCAATGAACTACCACTGCGCTGTCCAATACCAGCCTGATATGAATCCGGCTGGGGGCGGATTTTCTTTAAGGTTAGAAAACCGCCATAGCTTCCAAGGTGTTTTATATGGAACTGCTGAAACATTGTGGACCACGTTCCCTTGTACTTTTGTTTTGGCGAATATCCCCCCCAGCCGCTTAGAGAAGCGTCTGTGTGAACCACTAGTGCCGGAGGGGGAAACTGAAGTGGAACTGTCTTGGACAGGCCACTGACTGTGGACCAAGGCCGCAGTCTTGTCTTTAAGATTCGAGGAATAGAGGAGACCTTGTCTCTGAGCTTGACATTGGCTCGACTCCGCCACACTCTGTTTATGTCTTTTAATTTTGCTTTTAAGAGCAGGTCCGTCACTGAGGCAAATTGAAGAGACCCAAGGACCCTCTTTCTTGGGACCGGCGGGATGCTGATTGGTTTTTGAGAAATTTCCTGGTAAGAGATGCTATCTCCTTCCTCTTGGGAGGCGGGAGGATAACGTGTAAGAGGACAGATCCCACTGGAGACCCAGCCACTGAAACCGGGACTCCGGAGTCAGGCGGGACTTCTCTCTGTTCAGCTGAAAACCCAACGACTCCAGGAAGTTGATGACTGTGGCCGTAGCCTTCCAACATTCTAGAACTGTTGGAGCCCAAATTATCCAATCGTCTAGATACGCTGCTAGGGATATCCTCGGGACCGGAGTTGCTGAACTACCGTGTCCGCCAGCTTGGTAAATATCCTGGGCGCAATGTTTAGACCAAAAGGCATGACCCTGAAGGAGTAGGCTTGATTCCCGTCTGAAACCGAGGAACTGAGAGAAGTTCCGGCGCAACCGGGACGTGATAGTAAGCGTCTGAAAGATCGATAGAGGTGGTGACGGCTCCACGCGAAGTAGAGTCCGTGCCTGAGCTACCGTAAGCATGCGAAATTTGTCGCATTTTATGTAGAGATTTAGACGCGACAGATCCAGGATCACTCTTTGCTGATCGGAGTCTTTTTGGGAACAGTGAATAACCTGCCTTGAAACTTTAGGTGCCTTACTTTCTTTATTGCTTGTTTGTTGAGCAATTCTGCCATGTAGTCCTGTAGGACTGATGAGGGTGGCTGGTAAAACCTGATCAGAGGAGGAGGGTCTTTGATCCAGCTCCATCCTAGACCCTTGGACACAATGCTGTGTGCCCAAGGGCTGAAGGTCCATTGGTCCCCTGAACCAATACAGGCGACCACCTACCTGTTTGTTCTCAGTGGGAGGGAGCGGGTTTGTTCCCTCTACCACGTCCAGGCTTACCTCTTGGAGTGGTGTTGGACTTTCCTCTGTAAGGAGCCCTACCTCTTCCCCCCCTTGCGCTCCTATTAAGGCCGTGAAAGAATCCACGGCCTTCATAGGTTGGATTGTATGCTGGTGAAGCAACATACGAGGGTGCGGCAAGGGAATGGGCTGGTTGAACCAGCACATATTGTTGGGGATGGGCCTTTGAGGTGGAGGGCTGTGCCACTGCCGAGACCGGGACGGCTTGGACTACCGCCTGATGATGGGGTCTCTTATGCCTCCTGAATCATTTGCCTCCTCTCGCCTGGGGGCCGCCAGATTCTGTGGTCTTTCGCTTGTAGGCAGAGATGCCCCAGCGAGAGCGCAGACTCTGGTTGGCCCTTGTAGCCTCCCAAGAACATTAGTAACCTCTTCTTCAGGGAAGAGGTTAGGTCCCCAGATTGAGCTCTTCACGAGCTTGTTAGGCTCGTGACGGATGGTGGCATCAGCGAAGATAAATTTCCTGCATTCAAGCCTGGCCATCATAAAATCAAACAGGTCGGACTGAAATCCCTCCAATAGGGATTTAGCCAAGACCTGAAAAGAAAGGCCGTCTGCACAGGAGACGGCAGTGGCTTCAGTGAGGCAGACGGAGTTCAAAGACCGGGCTAACTTAGTCCGGGCCTCAAACTCTGCCTTCAGCAGGGCTTCCGGTAGCTTAGGAAGCTGCTCGCTAAATTGTGTTGAAGCACAAAAAAGCGTCCAGCTTTCCAACAGTAAAGGTGGACGGGCGTCAATCCAAAAACTCATCGCCCCTGGGAATACCAGGGATGTGGAGTCTGTTTCCTTTAATTGTGGTAATGGGTTGCCATCAAAGCACGCCGGGCCGTAGCCAGAGCGACTTTGTTTAAGCAGGAGTCGGCAACCTGTCACCCAGGGCGAACATAGTGAAATTGCCCTTGAAAGGTGTCAATTTAGTATTATCGGCCTGCCACTCCGTCAGAGTGCGCGCAGGAGAGCCGACTGAGCCTGGTCTCTAGGGGAAGATCACTGTCTCCCTAGGAACCTTGTCTGAGCGTCCAGGCTTCCTCCGTCCAGCCTAACGAAGCCTGGGTAAGGGGCAAGAGATCGGCGGGAAAGATCTCAAGCTCTTCCAACCGCCTCGTGCCAAGACCTTCAACCGTTAAGGTGCCCTCGTGTTGGATAGCCCGGAGGGCGAAACGCCAAGGGTTCCCGACGTCAAAGGGAGGGAGATCCGCCGTGTCTGGAATGACATACTGGGGTTCGGCTCTGCCTGGGCGAGCTATCCCCGCCAGTATATTGGCATGACTGGTCAGTTTCTCAGAGATTTGAGTGAATTTGGACTCAACCTCTGCCGAGAACCTCTCGAAAAGCTGGTTAGCAAAAGACTCCGGATCAAAGGCAGGCTGGCGAGGAGGGCTTGGTTTTGATGCCCTCTTACTCGCGCCTTTGCCGGAGGAACCAGACTTGCTCCCGGAGGCTACCGGTGCTGAGACCTTAGCCTTCGACGGGGGGAAAGGCAAGGCTTTCCTGGAAGACGAGGACTTAAAGCCCTTCACCTTCCATGAAGTCTTCAACTTCAACTTGGGGATAGCTGATGGAGCTCTGTCACCCAAGGAGGAAGACTTCACAAAACCTGCAAAAGAAGATATTGATGAAGATGGGGAGTCAAAAAGGGGGCCCGCCCCCGCAACCTCACTTACCTCGCTACTTACCACCTGGTCCTGTTCAGTGTTCATGGGTTCCAGGTCCAAGTCTAACGCGCGACGGCGTCCTCCGAAACCTCCGCGTATAGGATTTCCACTTGGGGGAGGTGGTGGGGTAGGGAAGAGGGGTAGGCTACGAGAGTGAAAACAGGAGACAAGGGAAAATGATTCACCCGCTCAACTGCAAACACACACCGCTCCAAGAATAATTAAAACTTGGTAGGGTGGTCTACTTCTAGGGGGGGGGGATGCGACCAAGACTCAATGCCCAACTCCTGACTAGGCGAAGCCTAATAAAATACCGAACTAGGCCTAGCCTAGGCTAACGGAAGGAGTACGGGAAGGGAGGAGGAAGGAAAACAGGGAGAGAAATTTTGTGCCGAGAGCCAACCGGGACCGAAAAGAGGGGGCAAAAAGGCGACTAGCCTAGAGGAGACACACCCAATGAACTCTATTCCTTCGAAAAGAAGGAAGAGAACGAAGGGGCTCACTCTGCCACCCCCAAAACGACCACGGAGGAAACAGCAACAAAACTCCCTCAACCCGATGGATCCTCCACGCCTAACCTAAAGGGCGAGAGGAAAGGAAGCAATACAAGCCTAATGTAATAGGCAAGGGAAGACCCACACCCATAAAAAACCATCACACACAAAAACATAGAATTTAACAATAATGTGCTCGTGCGAGGTGCGTAGCCTACCTCGGGGAAGCGGTTAGATCTGAGGCTGCCACTACCTCGAGGAGGTAACCAATGAATATATACATAACAGAGCACCAACGCCAAGAAAAAAAATAAAACATAGTCTTAATATAGACTAAAATAAAGTAATACCAACAAGGAACTCAGCCTGGGGGAACCTGATGGGCACCACGGGAACCTAATAGGGACCGTAAAGGTCTCATCGAATTTATTAAGACCAAAAGGGGGCCACCCAGGAAACCCGCCAGGAGGAGAACTGGGGGCAGATAATAACATATAACGACAAGGAGACAACCCCAACAGAAAGAGACTGATGGGGTCGCCTGCGTGATGTCGACATGGCTGGTAGGGGACGCCGTGGGCCATAACAGAGTTCTCATAATTGTGAAAACAGAGACAATTACAGCCAAAATATCGAAAAAACCACAATAAGATGGTACTTAACTTGGAGATGGTAAAGCTGCTCAAAGACATGATGAATTGGAAGAATAATCCAATAAAAGGCACAAGCACAAAAGAGAGTAGTAGCAAGTCACGTGCTAGAAAATGGAATGAGGTAGGTGGCGCTGGTGTCGCCCGGCCTGGCGGGCGTCAGTGTGTGGGGGCTGTAACGGCTCACCGCTCTCTTCTGGGAGTTTTAACAGGGAGATATCTTTTGGTGAGACTCCGTGGTAGTGATCCTTTCACTCACCCTTAGTTATACCGACGTCTTCCTTGGAGAAGACGCTCGATCTGGGGTAATGTAACCCCAGCATTCCTGAAAGCTCTTTTTCTCTGGTATATCTAGCATTTTATACCTAGAAATTCGTGCAACAATGGAATTTCACCGGCTGACACGGGCTGGACTCAGAAATATATATATATATATAACATACAGTGAACCCCAGATTCAAGGGGATGTGCACCGCACCCCCATAAATAGCTAAAATCTCATAATACTTAAAAACCCTGAAAAATGCTTATATCTGAGTATTTTATAATTTTATCAAAAGGTGCATTTATTCATGAAAAATTATATGAAAATACAGTAATTAGTGAATATTTCTCAGTGAAAAATACATAAATGGGCACATTTTCTTGAATAATGGGTAGATATGTTCCACAGAGAAACCAGCCATGAGTCCTGCTAATGGGGTTTTACTGTATATACAGTATATATATATATATATATATATATATATATATATATATATATATATATATATATATATATTATGTTATGTTATGTTATGTATGTATATATATATATATATATATATATATATATATATATATATATATATATATATATATATATATATATATATATATATATATATATATATATATATATATATATATATATATATATATATATATATATATATATATGTGTGTGTGTGTGTGTGTGTTTATTCATGAAAATTATATGAAAATACAGTAATTAGTGAATATTTCTCAGTAAAAATACATAAATGGGCACATTTTCTTGAATAATGGGTAGATATGTTCCACAGAGAAACCAGCGAATGCATGAGTCCATGAATACGGGGTTTTACTGTGTATGTATATATATATATATATATATATATATATATATATATATATATATATATATATATATATATATATATATATATATATATATATATAAATATATATATATATATATATATATATATATATATATATATATATATATATATATATATATAT